>NW_009195445.1:1323-1619 GCF_000690835.1 Fulmarus glacialis | reverse complement strand
CCTCTATCACGATACCCCCCCCATCGCGATACCCCCCCCTCTATCGTGATAGACACCCAAGGACTCCCTGTCCCCCCGCCCCAGTGCTGTCCCACATCGGGGTCTCCCCTCCCCTAACACCAGCCATATTGGGGGGGGACACCCGTGGGGACACCGGCCGTGGCCACGGGGACACCGGGGGTGGCCACGGCACCACCCAAGGGTGCCATTGATGGTCCCCTCGGTGCCACCAAGGGTCCCCATGGCGTCATCGGCGGGCCCCCGGGGGGCCCCAAGGGAGGGCATGGGGCGCCGGA
>NW_009195445.1:0-856 GCF_000690835.1 Fulmarus glacialis | reverse complement strand
CTGGAGAAGTCCCTGCTCCCTGCAGTGCCACCAAGGGTCCCCAGCATGCCATTGATGGTCCCCTTGGTGCCACCAAGGGTCCCCATGGTGTCATCGGCGGTCCCCAGGGTGCCACCAAGGATGGGCATGGGCCACCGGAGAAGCCCGTGGTCCCCACGATGCCACCGAGGGTCCCTAGGGTGTCATCAATTGTCCCCACGGTGCCACCAAGGATGCTCATGGCCTCATCAGTGGTCCCCAGGGTGCCATCGAGGGTCCCCAAGATGCCACCAAGGAAGCTGATGGTGCCATCAGCAAGGCCCATGGTCCCCACCGTGCCATTGATGGTCCCCGAGATGCCATCAAGGGTGCTCACGGTGCCATCGACAGTGCCCGTGGTCCCCAGGGTGCCACTGAAGCTGTGGCACAGGGCCACCGGAGAAGCCCGTGGTCCCCACGATGCCACGAAAGGTCCCCAGGGTGCCATCGATGGTCCCCAGGGTGCCACCAAGGTTGCTCATGGCATCTTCAGTGGTGCTCAAGGTGCCACCAAGGAAGCCCACGGTGCCATTGACAGCGCCCACAGTCCCCAGGGTGCCACCAAAGCCGTGGCACGGGGCCACTGGAGAAGCCCCTGCTCCCCGCAGTGCCACCAAGGGTCCCCAGGGTGCCACTGATGGTCCCCAAGGCGCCACCAAGGGTGCCCACAGTCCCCAGGGTGCCACCGAGGACGGGTACAGGGCCACCCCAGAAGCCCGTGGTCCCCATGGTGCCACCAAGGGGCCCCACAGCGACACCGACTGTCCCCACGGTGCCACCAAGGATGCCCTCGGTGCCAGCAGCGAGGCCCACGGTCCCCGTGGTGCCATCGAAGGTC
>NW_009195444.1:0-26155 GCF_000690835.1 Fulmarus glacialis | reverse complement strand
GGTGCCCTGCTGCAGATGAGATCCGCTGCGAGAGCGGGGGGACGCGGAGCAAAAGGGGCGAGGGGCAGCGACGGCAGCATCCCGGGGGAGAGGGTGGGAACCCCCGGCCTCCGGTAGCCCTTTATTGCCAATTTCTGCCCTAAAGCCCTAAGGGCCCGATTCCAGTTTCAATGGCACTGTTTGCAGAGCTGGTTACTACTGTGCATAACAGGGAGGGAACCGAGCCCAAAATAAACTCCGCTGACAGTCCCAGCACACGATGGATGGAAAAGGAACTACAGGGCAAGAAACTGCATGTTGGCTGGGGGGGATCAGAGAGTTTTACCCACTCATTCATCAAACAAAACACCAAAACAATTAACTTGAATTACTGTTTCTAACCTACTTCCACAATTTGTTTGGTATTAGCTTTCTAGGATTTGGCTGTTATTATTATAGAGGCTGGTTGTGTACAAGGAAATCTGTCAACATGCTCTTCTGACTGAAACCAACCCAGCGTGGCTCTGGGGCCAAGGGGACAAGGGCTCCTTTGGCTCTCTTGAAAGAGCTATTTCCTACAGGGCAGCTGCCAAATGGTTAAACTGGTATTAGTGGCTGACCACAATTGTTGGTTGGCTAGGAAAAAAGAGCTGTTATTTTAAGGCTGGAGCGGTAAGACTCAGAAACCACCGCATACTGTTATGGGCTGGGCGTAACTGCCACCCTTCTTTTATGATAGCCAGAAGAAACAGTTGCCCTCTTTAAGGAACAGATAGTGAAAAGAAGCCTCCACCCTGGGCTGAGATGCTGGCATGCAGCAGGGTTTACCAGATACTGCCCTGTGGAAGCACTTATGCCTATAACAACATATGGTCACAGGTTGCCTTCGCCGGAAAAGATCAAAACAAAACAACTGATGAGACATAGAGGAGTGCCAACCTCTTGCTGACAGATCCACTGGGAAGCGTGCAGAGTTTCACCCAGGATTTTAGCCAAAGTCCTGCCTGGATTTCTCCCCTAGGGTACACCTTCTCAGCTGGTCTAGCGAGCGCCCAAATCCAATTGTCATGCATATACAGAACTGCTGAGGCTTATAGCGACCTTACACCCCGTGTCGATGGCTTTCCAAGGCACGTATGGTAAAACCAGTCTTACTAGCCTTTCGCCCTATTTCTACCTTCTAAAACCAAAAGCATAAAACAAGGGGTTCATTCATAAACATTAGTGAGGCTACCTGAGGGACTATATTCTGTAGCATCATCATAAAATAAGACAAGCAATACTACTGCAGGATAATCTCTTTGTAGCTGACAAACATCCCTCTCACCTATTTTTAGGGATACTTTAAAGTGTTTCAAACTAGTTGAATAATTAAAGCTTTTTTCTTGGCTCTGGAGTTGCACAATTTTTTGATCTGAAGCGCTTTCTTCCTCGAACCACAATCTCATCCTACAGAGCACACCAAGCTGGGAACATTACAAAGGCGAGCGGTGGCAGCCCCGATGGACAGGCTTGCTTAGAAGCTTGCTTAGGACAGGCACCTGGCATCGAACGCTCGGTCGTGCTAGTCATCTCCAGAGCATCCCTTCCATTTCTCATAGGCCAAGGGAAACATTCGCTAAGACGCTCGTTCTAGGAAGACCAGGAAAGTTTTGACAGCAGGTCAAAGGGGCAAAGGAGATATTTTGGTAGCTGAGAGACAGCTGGGTTGAAGGTTTTGTCCTAGCACTCACAGCATGGTTTTGAAAGCAGCGGAGGGCTGAGTAGCAAAGAACATAAGTAGCAAAGAAGGGAAAGCTTCTCGTCACCCCCAGAACTGCCACTGCTGAAAGAACTTCTCCTGCAGTGCCCTCTGCCCTGCACATTGCACCTGGCCCCCGTGTCTCAGCGCTTTCCTGCGGTGCACCAAGAAAACAGACTAGAAAGTTGGCTGAGCAAATCTAACCTTTTGCTGCAACCTCTTCCAGGCCATGCCATCCCATCCCACTTCCAAACCCCAGCTCTGGCCTTCACCTGACCCCTCTGGGAGCCAAGGCAGCTCACTAACCTAACAAAAACCAAACAAACAAAGCCCAAAATTCAACCTCCTTTTTTGCTGGGTTAGTTTCCTGCTGGATTAGTGGACTGAACCAGCATACCAAGGAGTCAGGCGAGTAGCAGAGCCGAGGCAATGGAAGGTGCAGAAGGGTACAGCCAGGAGCAGGGACACACTCCTAAGAAGTGTGCATTTGGCAAATTCTAGGGGTTTTGTTTGTTTGTTTGTTTGTTTTATTACAGATTACTCTGTATTTATGCTATAGGAAGCATGAGAAGAAAACTAAAACTAAGAGAAATTTCAGGATGCCTGGCTCTTGGCACAGAAGGCAGCAAGGTTTGCAGTGATGCTAGGAGAGCTCAATGCATAGTCTTGTACCTACCCTTCGGAAAGTTCTGGCCTGATCCCCACCATGATTGCTACAGGTGGGATTTATTTTGCAAACACATGCTACGTTTTTAAGCAACTGTCAGCCATACCCTGCATCCCACAGCAGGGACCCAGGCCAGGCAATATCTTGAATATAAGGACCGAGGCATAAGATTTGATTCAAGGTCCCATAGCAAGCAGACAGCTTCCAGTACTTGCAGTAGCTTGTGCTGAAAAGATTGACCGCAAAGTCCTGTCCCAGCTGGAGTCGCCAAACACTGAGGGCTTCTGGCCCACGTACGTCATGTCGGTGCTGTCCAGGAAACGGCAGAGATGCAAACAGCTGAGGCCATGCCATTACCTGCCAAGATGGAACGACATCTCCTCTTCAGCTGGAGATGACAGAACGGGGAGGCTGCTGTGAAAAAATCACCAAGGAGTCCTCCAGCAAATCAACGGATTACATAAATACACTTTAAATTCAGGAAAGTCATCCACAGTTACAAATGAAATGCTGCCTTCTGCTCCATAGAATTGCCTAAGGTCTAGAGTAAGTTCACCTATTCTTCAGCCAACAGCCAGATCTCATCTGAACACTAGTGACAGCTTGGTGGGGTCGGCCTCTCACAGCTCCGTCCTGCTCCAGTTGTGTCAGATGGCTAGCAAAATAAGGCCCACTATGTATTTAAGCTGTTCAGAAATCAGAAGTGCTGAAAAGGACCAGAGCGATAACTGATCTTTGTGGAACACCGTACGATGGGTGTAGTAAGGAAACTGCATCCTCACCACCACTGATCAGCTCCACAGCTCATCCAGCCATTCTCACAATGTACCTCGGCCATCTCCTTCCCATCAGTGAGACCATGAATGCCTCAGAGGGATTCTGGAGGACATCAACTGTGTGTAAAAGATTAGTCCTCAAGACCTTTAACAAGCTTCCCAGTCTGAATCCAGATTGTCTTGATGTAGAAAGTTAGCCTGACAATAACTTGTACTTGACTTCTTGCTAGTTTCAGTAGGCATTTGCTCAGCACTTGGGATGATTTCAGCCAAACGGTTGATTTGAATTGATGTTGTGTCCTTACCGGGTTTGTCCAATATTGGTTAGAGCACACTGTGCTTGTTGTGTTGGCTATCTTGATCATGGGTAGCATCACCTAATAGCTAGGAAGAGGCTGGTATTAATTCCCACACTGAAATTTCAAAGTATCTCAGTGAATTAGAAGCACATCAGTCACAGAAAAATGACTAGGGCCCTCGATGCAATGATATCCTCAAAATGAGCTACTGTGTCTGAAAAGCTTCCCAAACATACATGATCATTTCCAGGAGAAATAAAACAGTTACCTGGTTCCCATTTTGGAGTGGCAGCTCAAATACACAGCGCATTGCCAAAGCGGTTTCTTTACCGAGGAGCTTCTTGGGCTCAGATTCAGCAGCATCGCTGGGAATAGCCACAAAAGTTCTTCTGGTCTGCAGCATACATGCTTGGAGATGTGCTATTGCACCCCATCAGCCTTTATTTTCCAGTGCTGATACCCGAGTTTCCACCTTTCTATCTGCCAATTGACGCAGGTATCGGAAAGCCAAGAAAGTCTGCGGGGGCAAATAACTGCCATGAGTCATTAGATACCAGTACAGCATTAGTCCTTTTGCCCTTTACCCGGCTTTGGAATATGTCGAGCCCATGACTGTGCGGTTAAATTAGGAGCACCCATGTTCTTGTGCTCCTGACCACTGCGCTGGGCAGCCTATTCGAGGCAAGGAGTACAGGAGGCATCAAAAAATCTCGCTGGAAAGCCTGGGACCATCTGCCTGCTATCCTCCTGAGCTAAGAAGTAACTTTCTGAGGCCTTCTAGGCCACAGAACGCCATGGGTCACAGGAAAAATAGAAGTCTCCCGAGAAGAAACACGCTTGCTGTTCACAGGGTGAGGAAGTTCAGGAAAACATTTCTGATAAATACTCAGTTCTATCAGGTATGCAGCTCGGTTCCCGTGAAACGTCTTTTCAAGCAACCTGAACATCCAACGTCAGCACGCTAAAGATGGGCTCAAGGCCCTGGTAGAAACACCAGAGAGGGGGCTACCCACCTCTGTTGCGAGGGGTTAGCTGCAAGGCAGCCATCAGCAGAAGGGTCCTTCCCACCAGCCCCATTCACAGCCCTTCCCCGAGGCTGGGGCCGCGCCGGGCTGGGATGGTTCGCAGGCAGCTGAACTCCAGCACATCGGCTCTGTGAAATGATCCTAGCGCAGACACAGCGATCCCGGCACGTCGTCATATGTTCCTCACAGCGGCATATCAAACCATCCTGCCCTTAGCAAAGCCAGTTATTCCATTGTGGTCGGTAAGCTGCAGTTTAAGCAGTATAATTACAACTGCATTTGGCGCTTCCACTTCTGTCTGGATCGCATCTCTTCACAACCCTTACCCACTGGCAAAATTCTCTAGTGAAGACTTGACCCGAATGAAAAGGCTGATATAAATACATCCGTAGGGTTCTGCCAGCAATTAGGAATAAGGGCGGGGGGAAATCCCTCCTAGGAATCTAACAAAGCCAGGAAAGCTTTTTAAGCAGAACCAGCCTATCAGAGTGACAGAGTTGACATTTAAGGTTGGATGGACAATAGCGACATGAAAAGTGTTAAATGACCTGTTCATCTCAACAGCATATTCATTAGGCTAGTTAGGGGGCTGTTTCAAAAGCCTTCAGTTTGGACCCGGCTTCTCCCATCACTGACCTTCTGTGTTAACATGCAATAGAGACGAAGAGGCTCAATTAACCCTTCTCTAACTGGTATAGTCTAAAGCTGTTTGCAGAGGTTTGATTTACAAGTACAAGAGATGATTTAAAAAAAAAAAAAAAAAAAAAATTAAGAGTTTGACTTCAGTAAAGATGAGAAGGAATCCCTCCATATGAAACCCTCCCAGTCTTACAACACATGGGATTTCCATGCATGGATTTTCTGATGCCCACGGCCTAAGGCTGAATTCCAAGTCCTGTAACTATAGTAAAATATTTGTAATTGCTCACTGGGATCTCAGCCAGTGAGAATATTTCCTCTTTAACCTATGAAACAAAGAGAGTTATCTTAAATACGTGCTGAAAGTAGAAAATAAAATTAGCAATGGTGTTTAAGGAGCTTGCCAGCATGCAAGTTCAGAGAGACAGAGGTTAATCTGATCCCAATTCAACTACGGGAAACCTAATGTTCCAACAATTAAAATATTAGTCCAGATGAACAGGTGACCCCCCCAAATCCCTAATGGGGTGGCACAGCCTGTTATCCCCTGTAGCCATATCCCATTAAGCTGACACCTCTGCAGGAGTAGGATACACTCCCAGTTGCACACACAAAATTAATTATTGTCAAATGCACTTCATGGGGACTGAGGTGAGAAATACAAGTTAAAATAATTGACAGTCATATTAGGCAGCAGTTCAAAACCTCCTTGCAGTATAACCGCAGGCAAGATAAACAGAAACTCACGGTTACCTTCACAGGTGGGCTCCCCCCGCTTCTTGTCACGTTGTCCCCACTCCTCCTGGCTTTTTTCTTCCTTTCTCTCCCTTCTCCCCCTCCTGTTTTTGCTTCCCTTCACACCTCGGCCCTGGCTCTTTCCCAGCACACACTGCCAAGCTGCCCAGGGGGTGGCAGGCGGGCAGTTTGCCCCTGCACACCTGCTCCAAGGGATTTGCCACCGCAGCAGAGCACCTCCTACGCTACCAGACTCCTGGAAATTGCGTGCCCCTGCGTACTGCCTCCTTACATTCCCGGCTCGTCTCTGCTCCCCCATCTAACGCATCCTTCCTGCCACAACACACTTTCTTCAGCCGTCTCCTTCCATGCTCAGCTACCACAGGACCATCTGTTTCCACGTATCTTCTTTTTAAAGAGGCACTATCCCAAACCTTGTAAACCCCAAGCGACCCGGCGTATGAGCAATGAGCAAAATTCAAGTTCAGAAGGGCATTTCTGCTTCCATTTTGCATGCAAACAACCACACTCAAAAAAATTAAAGGCCCTGGGAAAAAAAAAATAAGCATTTATCTACCTACCCCAAGCCAAATACTAGAAGTAGGAAGACAGGACAACTGGAAACAATCTCTGCAAGCTTCCCATAGCCTTCAGAGGAGATGGAATCTAGATGTAATTTTAAAGGAGAAGATTGTAAGTGTTTTCCTTGCACTTTAATTGGCAAGTAATCAAGACCACATTCAATGCAACACAAGTTCTTGCAATCATGCTGTGACAGCAGACCAAGAAACTCTATTAGGAATCCAATGCAATTACAACCCAACAGCAGTCCGGCAAAGGACTAGATATAAAGGGAGGCATGACCCCACATTAGAGAGAAGCTGGTGATGATACGGCTAAGGCGTAGTTCAGACACCACTGAAGTGACGCTAACGGAAGCAATCAGAAGGGCTGGTGCTGGGACAAGAAAGGTGCCACTGGATACTTATTTCACAGTCCTGGAATGTTGCTATAGTCAGAGTTGCTTTCAGATCATCAAATAACTGTTTCCAAAACCATGAATACCCCCCCGCACTCAGCAGTATCTGAACACATCCTTTTCTCTTTGGCCATCCTGCCACTGTCCACACTTCAAAACAGGACTAGGGCAGCACACGGCATGCAGACAAGATGATACATTAAAACCATTCACGCTCAAATGAATGAAAGAGGAGAATGTTCTGCAGGAAGCATAATCTTGGTGCTACACTATCTCACAACATGTTTCTGAATGAAGCTTTGGATCTGGCCACGGTTTGTAACTTTTAAAGACAGGCTGCCTGCCTCCAGATGCCTGTGTCACCGCTGAGACGGGGAGTGACGTACGAAGTCCTTGGCTAGAGAGAAGGAGGAACAAGTTTTCTCCGCAGGAGCCGTGAACCAGGCGCTCGGTCTCTCCCCTGCCTGGCCAGGCTGCCGGGGCGATCAGCCGCGGGAGCGCATTGCACGGACCAGCTGTTCTGGCTGGCGTCGTAAGTAGGTTGAAGGTCCGGGTGTAAGAAAACAAGGAGAGCGTTGGGCGATTCCAGCCTGGTGGGGAAACACGCTGCTAGCGCAACAGGGCTTTAAGAGGGGTTAAAAACCTAATTGTCAAAAAAGACATAAACGATATAGGTCCTGCAAAGGCAGAGACTAAAGCAGGTTTTCTTGATCTGTGACCTAAACTACACTGCTGAGACATAAGATCTCCAAAACTGACTGTAAAGCTAGGGAATGAATACATTGCCTATATGCACGTAGATTCCCAAAAAGCAAGGGAAAAAATGCAAAATGAAGTTACAAGTATTTACAGTTTAGGAGAACATTTAATTGGTTGTAAAAAAAACGCCACCAGGGTGACATTGCACAAGATGATTCTTGGATTGTCTTCAAAGGGTTAGGTGGACCTTCAGTTAAAAAGGGAACGAGAAACACTGGCTCAGGAAAGCCCTCAAAGTCCCTTAAGCTTCCCCGACTCTCCCCCATGACCTCTCTGTCCCCTATACGTTTTTTCTTCTGATAAATCTGTTCAGAAAATATTGTTTCCTTTTTGGTACCAGTTTGGGGCTATCACTTCACCATAGCAACAGACAGCAAACAGCAGCTCGAACAACTGGAAGTTGTTGGCTGACTCAGGTAGGCTCTCCTGCGGCAGCAGGCTTGAGTGACTCTCTGCTTTTGGAAAAATGATCAGTTGCGTAATTCTAGATTTAATTCCACTAAAAGAGAATGTACACAATTAACTAAATGCCACCAATTAAACTATCAAGAAGGCAGGAATATTTTCAGTCACTGCACTTTGTATGCAGCTACACTGTAATCAAGATATGACAGCAGCTCCTGTAGACACACCAAGCTACTTTTAAAGTAACTACCTCAAGTGCTGGAGACAGACAGGGACCACAAACCCCACCGGGGCCGCTGGGTCCACCCCGGGCAGTTCCCCTGCACACATCTCTGCTGGCACGGGCCAAACTGCCAGCGGTGCCTCAGCTACCAGAGCCTGGGGGTGAGATTTTGTGAAAGACCAAAAGTCCAGGTCACTTCCAAGCAATGCCCAGTGAGGATGGGTCTGAGCTAAGACGTCAGAGCATGAACTGAAGCAGATGAGACTCAATTCTGCTGCTAGACCATGGAGGTATTACGCTCAGCAGGACAGCAGGGAGATAAAGAAGTCAGCAAGATGATGAAGCAATGAAGGAGAGGAAGAGGAGTGTTGTCCAACGCATAGTTGGGACTTAGACGAATATCTTTACATTACTGAAAAGCATAGGAGAGTCATATTCGGTGACAAGGTAGCCGACTCAGGTTGCTACCATCAGGTGCTTACATCTATCCTTGATGATGTGGAAGGAAAAATTTATTTGGGGGAAAATTTAATAATAAAGGGTGTAGATTTCTGCCAAGTGCTCCTGCATTCTTGCTTTACATTCGTTGAACATCTGCTTTGTTAACATATTTAATCCCTGTTTTGCATAGGAGTGTAGGAACATTACAATGAGTGAATAGCAAATATATTTACAGTGGAATTGTTTTTAAAATGGTATCATTTATGTGTGCACATATTCTTTATAGAGACACATACGTATACATACATACATTAAGAATCGCTTTACAGTTAAAGGAAGGTGAACTTCCCCAAAACATTTGCAACTATTTCAATTTTCTTTTAGGTTTGTTAACCCATTTCAGGTTTAAAAGACACTGTCTAATGAGATCGGGGTCTGTATTGTATATCTATCATTAAAGATTCCACTGAAGTCAATTAACTTTTTTTTTAATTACAACTTCTCATATCAAGACAAAGGTGTTTGATAAAACTCTCCCAAAATGTCTCAGCTTTGTGCTTTTCCCCAACTAAAAGTAGATGCCTTTCAAAGAAAAATGGCTTCAATCACAAAAGAAAGACAAACATACTGAAAAGATGAAAACAAAATAAAAATCAAAAACCTGCCAAACTTCCTTCCCTGTATCATCAGAGACAGCACATTTTCAGGATATCAGCAGCAGCCCAGTGTATCTGGCATTTAAAAATATCCAAATAGGTTAGACCCTGCACAGCCCTTGCTGTTCTTTAATTTATAAACTAGTGTCCAAATCCTGACCTCCAGTTACAAAACCCCACTGAGTTCACTGGAATTTCATAGATGAAATTCAGGACAGAATTCAGCTTTGCGTTGCTTAAGTATAACTGGCCCATAGTATATTGGTGGGAGATGTTTTTTTCCCACCATTGCATAAACTGATGAGATAAAAATTTAGTAACTAAAAGTGTTTTTCAGAATCCCATTTTCCTGGGAAAAGAAGTGTCATTATATGGAAATGGCAAAGTTATTTGGTCTTACTGTGAACATGGTAACTGTGGTCTCTGGGTCATCTTGTGCTCTTTCTGTCTTTCCATCAGCTCATTTGTTTTCCATGTGGCTGCTTGTACATATACAATTGTCTCTGGTTATCATACGCTGAACATGATTGTTACGTGCTCAGATTTATTCCCAGCATGAAAATTATTTGAAAACGGGGGGAATGAGGGGGAGGAACACAGCCATCATTTGAGGAACTCACACAGTAGAGTGCTCAAGAGCTTCCTTTCAGATTTGCCTTCCCTGCCAAGAAAAGGCATTGTTGCAGTGACAGCCAAGAGGCATGTGTTACAACAGGAAAATCATATGGGATGCAAAATTAAAATCTCAATCACAGGTGAAAAAATCAAGGCAACAGAGGAGTGTATATACAGCATTGCTCTTTTCTCCCTGCCTCCTAGAAAAAGTTGCAAATGCCTTGTCCTTAGTGATGTGATGCTGTAAGATGGCCAATGCCTAAAGCAGGGGAGATAAGCACCCCCCCCAGCACCGCACCCTTTCTCAGCACGGTGTGGCTTTGGGCTCTGTTCAGAGCAGGAGAGCAGTGACTCTCCAGCCACCGGTTAGCTTCACTGCACCGAGACCTGCCTGTACTCCACAGCCTGGGTCCCTGGTCCTGTCAGGTCTACAGCTCTACACCAGCTATCGCCCACCTGACAAACTGTCACCACTCGGAAGGAGCTTGGACTGCATCCGCAGCAGGGGCAGCAAGCGGGAAAGGTCACCCCTTCCACCAGGGCAGCAGCCGACGGCCCCTGCCACTCCAGCTCACAGAAGACCTCCTCTGCCAGCACGGCCGGACCTACGACAGGTCTTACCGGTCGATCCCATCAAAGGAAGAGCGCGACTTTCTGATGCCCCAAGCCAGCGTGGCCACGCTGGCAGTATTTTGCAGCACGGCTCGAGCGCCAGCGTGACCGGTACGCCATGTTACGGTTTCCACAGAGGAGCGTGGGAGCTCACACCTACACTCAGCCGAGGATTCGGATCGCGCCCGCTGTCAATTTAAGGACAAACTTGTCAAGCCTGTGCACATCCAGATAGAAATCAGGCGGGATTTCTCCACGCACAGACCACTGTATTTCTGAATGGCAGATTATGCTCCTCAGCTTCCTCTACTCCCAGCTACTCAGCATTTCTCCCCTGTTGTAGTAATTCTGGCCGACAACGCTCAGTACTACTTACCCTCTTTGGATAATCACACCCTTACAGTACCTCTCGCAGCCTAATGTTTTACAATGAAATCTGAGAAGGTCTGAATAATCCTAATAGCAGTTCGGCAGCGGCACTCGCACAATTATTATATAAAAGGTAAGTGTGCTCCTACCAGCTCTCCATTTAAATTTATAGTGATTGGTTCCATACAGTAACATGGTAAATTAAAAAAATCCCCCAGCCTTCATTTAAGAGGTTTATAGTAAATAAAAAATGCCGAGGGCTGTGTGTTGGCCCCCAGTCTGTCAGCTCTCTGTGCAGGAAGGGGATTCAGGCTCCCTTTCCTAGGCACGCATAAAATGCCGGGTGATATACGGCTCTGCTCCGCGAGGAGCCGGCTGCAGCGAAAGCCAGAGGAACTCGGGCTGCTGGTCCTAAGGAAACCTTCTCCGCAAATCCAGGCTGGAAGGGCCGAGGCAGAAATCACCCGTGCTCTCCTGCAGCCTGCTTCCCCAGTACACTCCAGCATCTTTACAGGGTTTGGCGATGCACCGTTTCCCAGGTACGAGGCATCGTGGAGTTGAGTCCCTGATTAATTTGATGCACAGCACCATTCCTGTATTGAACAAAGGCTGGCAACTCTGTCAGATGTGGTGAGTATTGTCTGAATTATTTTTTCCACAAGGAGCACAGACCTTGAGAAGGTTTTTAAACCATCTCCAGAGACTAAAGGCCACTCTGTTGTTCTGAATTTAGACTGCAAGGAAGACAGATCTTCACTCGTGAGATTTTAATTTCAGTAGCTGCACGAGTAACTTTAGAAAATACACCTTGGGTCTGATCCTGAGTCTTACTGAAGTCAAGGGCCGAGATCCTGTGCAAGTTAATGGGAAGAAAGGTGTGATTCTGCTACACAAAACCAAGCATCTGGGGGATGCTCAGCCCTATCCTGCTGTGAAGTTCATTGCTCCTCGGTGAAAACACCAAGGTGCCTGCTCCTCCTAGCTGAAACCACCCTGCCAGCCTGCAGGCCCCCTTCTGCCCCTCGCCACGAGACCCCACGCCACAGCTTCAGGGGGAAGAACAGCCACTACAAGCCACACTGTCCCCAATTCGTTGCATACGTGGAAGGCTTTAGCAGTACTGATCACTGAGAACCACCCACGGCTGCTCCCCCCAGACCAGTTCCAAGAAGGGTCCTGCAGCTGAGTCAATCAGCACAGGCACCAGAGAGGTATACATCACCTTTACACTCCCTACATCACCTTTACATTGCCTGCATTGCCTTTATGCTGGTTGCCATGAGCCTGCCATCTCTGCTCGTGGTGAGGAAGGAAGGGCATATCCTTCAATTTTTCACACCATCAAGCTATTTCTCCGACGGCACTCAACACCCTCGCCCTGCCACGGTGTCCTGACCAAGGGCACTTCCCAACGGGCTCCACCACCCAGACTGACCCAGCTGCTGGATGGGATGTCTCAGAAACTGCCCCTACATGGAGCCTGGCCACCAGGACCCGCTTGGCAGAGCCCCCAGCGCATGTGGGAGCTCAGAAGCAGGTCAGCAGATGGTGGGATCAGCCAAGGGGAACTTGCTCGTTGTCATCAAGGAAGACAATTCTATCCCCCAAGACATCCTGTGCTGTCACAGAGTGGCACGTGGGCCAACAAGGACTGGCTTAGCGACAAGGAGCCAGAGGTGGGTCGAGGAGGCTGTAAGTACTGGCTGGGAGAGAGAACCAGCGTGTCTGACCCCAGGAAGCTCAGTTTTTCCACTAGTTTAGCAACTGCAATAGGTCCCAAACCCCTTGTTTTTGTCTGAAGCTGCTCCTGACCGTGGCAGGTCAGGGGAGACGCTGGCCTCTCCTTCCTCCCTTCACCACATCTCTGAGATGCTGCAACCAAGAGGACTAAGAGCCATCATCCATCCGGGGGCCACTCTCTCCAGAGCAGCAGGGTTACTGGAGCACCCCCCAGGCTCTCCTGCAGCCCTCCCATGAAGCTGGCACAATGAGTACACACAACTGGATACCATTGCATTGGTGTGGGATGAATCATTCCAGCCAAGAGTACGCACCCTAACAAGGAGGAAAGTGTCTCCCCTGTTTTCCCCTCATGTTCCTTCCCATCCGTTTCCTCCTTAAAATAAATAAACAAATGAACGCATTGCTGGCTGAGCCTCGACCCTACACAGCCCATACCACTCACAGGTCCCTGCTGCTCCCCGGTGAGGCCCCCTCTCCCCCAGAGCTGTCAGACGCAGCACACTCTGACCTGCCTCCCTAACCCTGGTGCATCCTTTCCCCCTGCACACCCACATAGGGGACGTTGCCTGTCCCCTAATTTGTTGGAATTTCACAGCAAGAAATGAATGCCAGTGTTTCTATGAAGGGGGGGAGAGTCACCAGCCATGCAACATCCAGTGACAGATCCCAGCTCCTGGCACAGCTTCTGGTGTCTACCTGACCATCACTTTGTTAATGCATTTCAAGCCTCACCCCATACTTAGGGAAATTCTCCCCTTCCTACAAGAGGACACAAAGCAGAACCGGCCAGTTTGCATCTCTCAAGGCATACTGAGGGGTCAGTGGTGAGTCTGAGTGCAGGGAGGGGTCTGCAAAACTGCACTTGTAAATCCCTCAGCGGGAGAAGTTATAGTCCCCCCTCCCCCTGCTTACAGGATCTCTAGCGTCAGGGGCTTTACACTCCAGCGGCACGCTCCCAGTGTGCCTTGCACATCTGCTGAACTAAGGTAAAACCGGACACTGCAGAGCTGTGATTTATACCACCAGGGTAAGGTGCTGCTGGAGAGGTCCCTCCCTGCTGCAGGAGGAATACGCACTCACTTCTTTTTCTCTCCTCATCCATCCTGCCCTTGCGATCTCTGCACAATTGCTGAGGGGAAGCCTGTTATGAGATTGTCACCACTCCTCCTCCTTCTGCAGCATCCAGAAATCCCAAGGCGTGTGGCTACTGTGCTGCCCTGCAAAGGCACTGGGCAGAAGAAAAGCCCCGGCATCCCTGCCACAGTCCCTGCTGCGCAGTACCCCCGGACCTCAGTGCTTTGGAGCAGCATAGGCAGCTTTACCTTTCACAGGTGCTAACTGGATGCTTGAAGAGCCCTACCAGAGCTGGCCAGCTAGCTTGGCTGCAAGAAGAGTTAACTCAGTGGAAGAAGGCAGAGGAATAAAAGGCCTTCCCGTCTCCGTTTGTCAGGCAACAGGTCACACATGCTTGCAGACAGATCCCAAAGCCTGTCTCTACTCTCACATTTCCTCTCTTCCTTTCCCTGACGCTTTCCTGACACATCTTCTTGTGCACTTTGCTCAGCTTTCGAAGTAACACTCCTCCCTGCTTGTTCTCCTTCCCACTCCTTGTCACTGGAGTCCTGCTGCTGTCATCACACTCCCATCAGACTTCTTCTTTCAACTGTGCGTTTCCACGCTGTCTCTCCCAACTGTCACATACGCTTCTGGTTCAAACATCTGTTCCTCCCCCTCCCAGGGAAGTTACTCCAAAACATGCTGCTTTCTGTCTGAACAGCAAGAAGGATAGATTTGGTTGTACACATGGTGCTACACAACCATCCGTGCTGCTGAGTGAAAGGCTCCTCTTCTGTGATTTGGTCACATCAATTCCCAGGGCTACGGGCTCAGTCCCTCCTTATTCTGCCAGGATGAAGGGCGAGAAGCCTGTTTCTTGCGTCCTACAGCCCTGTTGCTCAGGGCTAAAAGCCTCTGCTGTTAGGGAAGCTGTGCAGGGAAGCAAAGGAGAGGGACACTTGCTACGCCACGCAGAAGGAAGGTCTGCACAATCATTTTCTGTAACGGGGTAAATGGATGCCCCTGCAAGAATGACTAAACTCAGTGGTGGTACAGGGAGGCCAGCAAGGGACTGACCATTTACAGGAGCAGCGTGACTACCCAGCGCCTAATAGCTAGTGTTGCCCAATGGTCTCAAAGGGCTTGCACCTTTGCATGGTGAGGCTCAGGCTGGTGCTGAATACAGACCTGGGTTAACCCAGGCGGTGTGCCCAGCAAGATGTCCTGCACAGTCTGCAAGCATCTCAGGGCTCAGAGGCGGAACGTGTTTCCAGGTCTCTGCAGCAGGCCAGAGCAGCCCCGCTGCCTGCACGCCCAGCTCTGCTAGCAGCCCTTGAACTGCCCAGCCTCACTGATGCCATGGGGAGGTGGGGGGGCGATCATGGGGGGAAGAACAACTAGTCTCTGGCCTCCTGCTTGCTCTGTCCCCATGCACTGGCTGGAGGCAAGGCCATCGTGCAGGAGCAGCATGCTTCAGCAGCATTACTTTGTCTCCATGCTTGGACAGACAGAAACCCAAAATCTTGTTCTGCATAAAACCTCAGGGTAGAAAATGACATTCCAGTCCTTGGGTCCTTCCGTCTTTCTCCAAAGCATTTGGTGTCACTCAGCAGAGACAGCGATTGGAGCTGTGAGGTGTCTCTGGTCACACTCCACCTAGTGATCCTCTGCTTCTAGGCAGAGGGAGGACTGCAAGCCCGCACTATACATCACCATCACACCAGCAACGGCTCCTTCGACACCTCAGCTCAGCCATCCCCACGGGCTGGGTATCAGTTGCCAGCATGTTCTCATTCACCAGGCACACCACACGCGAGTTCCTGAGGCTGCTCCATATCTATGGCAAGCCTCTGAACAAATGGTGCAGCTGGTCACGAACCACTTGAGTTACCACAGGTGAAGCAGTTGGTTCCTCTATTAGTGCGGTCACTGAGAGTCCCTCCTTTCATAGGGAAAATTGGTCTTTCATGGGCTTCAAGCACATACCCAAACCAGGTGTCAGAACTTAAGAGAAGAAGGTTCAGAGGGTTTTTGTTACTGGTGGTAAGTTCTGCCAGTAGCTGCAACCCCAGTGAAGAAACTGAAATGTAGTTTCTATTCTATTCCCTTTTCAGCTGCTTATAAGTTTCTCAAACAGATTCCTATTCAGGGTGAAATGTTCAGTGCTTGGTCTCAGCTCAGAGATGATTTCTTTTATTTCCCCCTGCAGGAACTGTGAGCAAAATACTAAATGCAGTAGATTTGGAGTTTGGGGAGCGCGAGCAATCAGATATTTCCCCCTCGTTCCCTCTGATACCATATGTTCCAATTGGAAATTTTACACTTGCATACTGGTAACTCGTAAATGGTGGAGATGATAGACTTCAAATGTTCTCATTGAGAGGTAGAAAACAAACCCAGATTTAACAAAATAATTGGCTCAATACTGTTAAGATGAGTTTAAAGAATTCTGATAATGTTTTTCCCTCCCCCAGTGTCCCAGGAGGGACAAGTACACAGGTTTTATTTTAATCTATGTGCTATAATTTTAAGGATAGCTGACACAAGGTGGTCTTTGTTAAGATGTATCTATTTGCTTTGAAATCTAAAGAAGTTCAGTGCTTACAGGCTGCCAGAAATCACAGACCTATTATTCAAGGAACTTTTGAGCTCCACTGTCAAAACCATCAGAAGTCTGCAAGCTGAACAGCTCCCATTCAATGCATTTTTGTGCTCATTTGCAAACTCTGCAGTGGGATTGCTTGGAGCTTTATTCCCTTCAACCCCAAACTCACTTAAAACTAAAGGCAGAGAACCCCAGTGTTCTTGTAACGGCACGTTTGGAAACCCAGCCTTCCAGAAGCATCCTCACCCACGATGTCAGCTAGATCACCTTACATGTCACACACTTGGGTTTTTTTACTTCAAAGTCAGCCCTGCAAACCCCACGCAAGCTTTGTATAACCTAGTCGTACTCTATGTGTTGGTATCAATGCGTAAGTTATAAGATACAGTCAATGAACTTCAGGCACAGGTATTCCTGATCACAAGTGCTCAATCATTATCAAATTCATGTACGCAATAGATGGTTATATACATTATCTTTTCCAGGGGCAGGTTTACTAAGTGGCTGTAAGGAGGCAATATCCCCCTGTCCCTTCCCCCATTACCACTGCATGGCATGGATGTCCTTTTGTATGTGGCTGGGGAGTTACTGAACAGCTGCCCAGCCCATCTTGCTTCCCCCGCTCCATCCATGGTCCTGGTTACAGCCAAGAGAGTCACTGCAGCTCGCGTGTATTTAACAACTTGGGCAGCGGATCACTACCAAAGCAGACTAGCACATCATGGCATAATAAAACAGCATACAAAAAATCACTCTGTTTGGGCAAGAAAGTCTCACGACCTGACACTCACCAAACACAGGGGCTGGCAGACCACTGAGGAAGCAGATGATGGCTCTCTTCCAATCCCGCTGACCAAAGTGACCCAGCAGCCACCTGGAACGCAGCAGGAGATGAAACCTCTTTGGCAAGCAGCTCCCAGCCTGTTCTCTGCCTTCACGGCATCTGGCATGAGCTGGTTTCACATCTAGAGCTCTTGATCACTTTGATCTCTCAGATAGTTATTTACCTTAATGATTCATGATTGTTACTCAAGTCCCACCTGCAAACAAGGAAGCCTCCACACTGGCCTGCTAACGTTACGGGATAGCTGTGGGCTCACTTCTCCGACCTCCTGGGAGCTACTTTGTTACACCAGTCTCACAGCATGGTGATTCTATTAAGTGCTATGGAATCAATCTTGATTTATGGCAGTGGGAAGGAGAGAATAATCAAGTCCTGTGTCCTCACCTTCTGAGCTACTGGTACTGCTCTGATCTTCTTCATACTTTGAAGTGTTTTATTCAGGTCAGGTTGGTAGAATTACTTTGCTTCTGTATCCTTAAGCTCCGGTCATTCTTTGCTGTAATTCCTTGCAGTGGCTCCTGGAAAGGTGTTTTTCTCCCTCCACTCCCCACAATAAATGAGTTTGTCACTTGAAATATACTGCCAATGTGTTACATGTCCCACAGTGTTTGTGGTTATATCAGAAGTGTTTGTTTATAGCACCATAATTCAGCAATATCTTGATTACAGGAGAGATGGTGTTGTAACTCACTGTGGCTAGAGAGAATATTATTTTTCTTTTCCTTTAATATAAAATGTTGATTTTCAGTCAATATACTGAAAGAAAAAAGTGCAGTTGTTGCCCTAGTAACCAGCTGCCTTGTAAACCGTAAGATGTTAGGAGCACAAGGTGTTAATTGTTCCAAGTGCTGCTTGTAGTCAGGGATAAAAGCTAGAATGGGAGAGATCATAAGAAACATCTGGGAAGATAAAGTCAGCTGGTCTCTGCTTGGAGAAAGCCTAGACAACAGCAAGTAGAGAGGCAAGGCGAGGAGAAGTCACACTGCCACCAGAGGAGCGGAATGACCTGAATTGTGGCCGTGTGTGAAAGCATCCCTCAGCAAAGCCTCCGAGAGCACACGCAGTTCTGAGAGCCTGACAGGTTTTTACCAGGCACGCTCAGAGTTCAGCACCTCCACCACCAGATGTAGCAGCTTTTCCTGCCACTGCTCATTCCCTCCTCCTGACCAGACCCGTCTCCATTTCCCCTTCTGCTCCGTGTGCTGTGCTCCGGGAGGCTCCTTCCCATGTGCTGTGCAGCATGAATTGAGGCCTGTCCTACAGAAGGTGCCACCACCTCTCTGCAGAGCGTTTCCTCCACCGGAGCAGGCCAGGACAGAGCACCCTCCCTGACACATACCTACCTGTGTTGCAAGACAACTTCATTGCCCTGCTGAGCAGCTCTGGCTTTCAGGCTCCTTGCACGGCACAGCACGCAACATCTCCCTGGCTGCTCCTGCCCCGCGCTCGTCTGCTGAGAAGTGGGAGCAACTGATTGCCTGGAGGGCGGACTGAACTCCACAAAGCATCTGTGTTTCTGCCCCAGCCTCCTACGAGACAGAGCCCCTCAACTCCAGCAGGCTGCACGCTGGGGCTGGGAAAGCAGCACCAGAAGGGCTCCTTCTGCAAGAGGCCTCTAAGGGAGAAAGACTGCATGAGGGCTTCTCTCCCATGTCTCTCCTCTCTCTAAGATGAAAGCAAGCTGGCGAGACAGCAGCCTCATGCTCTGCAGCATCTGCCACCTCTCCCTTCCCTCCCCCCTTCCCAGCCCTTGCAAACTGGAGAGCAAACATGAATACTGCTAGATCTGGAGGAAAGTTTTCCACTTTAGCCCTTTTTAGCCATTTACCTGCTCCGGATGCCCACTGAACCTGCCAGTATCTGCATTCCCTTAGGAAATAAAGGCAAGGAGCACAGAAAAAGCAGCATATTTATAAGCTAAGCCCCTCCCAGGGGCAAGGTTATGCTAATCAGGGAGCCTCTGTCCCAGCATGGTACATGGATTATACATACACACGATAGTAACATATGGAGAGGAGGGCTCATGTTCAGCACGCCGCAGCCCTCCCTGGCACGCATGGCTGGAGGGTTTCACACCACGCGTTAGCCACGGGCACTCAAGAACAGAGGTGCAAGGTCAAGCTCCCGCTTTGATCTGAAGAGGAAAAAGGACGGGACACCAGGATTGGTGCCCACTTGGGCTCCAGTTTCCAGGGGTATATTCCTGAGGTCTCATTAACTTCTGGGGGGACGTTTTTCCCCCTGTTGTTCTTATTTACTAACTCTTGGTGTTTACACTTGGTAATAAAGCCATATATCGCAGTGAGCCACACCACAAAGCCCTCTGTGCAATCTAATGACGCGTCACACTGGTGATGAAGACTACATCTAGCTACACAACCTTCATATAAAATTACAGGTTTATTTTCTTTCTCTTGTTCCCCCTGATACAGTTGCCTGTGATAATGCAGCCATCTCTGTCTCAGCACAGCCTAACGTAGACCTCTGCCGCTGACCGGGGCTGGGATTTCTGCCATGCATCCTTTACACTAAGAAAACACAGTTTGAGCAAATAAAGCTGAAAAACCATGGATTTTTCCAAGCAGAGAGTGCCTGGGCAGCACTTCACATAGCAGAGCTGCATTTAAACCGGGGTCTGTGGGTAAGACTGAAAAATAAAGATGAATGATTTTGGTTGGGTAATTAGATAATAAAATTGAAGGCTCTGGAGTTTAGCCCAGGAATATAATCCAGTATATGTGGCTGGCTAGCCTGCTCCCTCTCCTACTGCTAGCAGCACCGTCTTAACCTAGCAAGGACATCTGCCCTTCACATGGAGTCCAAAGACATAACTGCTTTTGGGTAGCACAGCCCGTGTACCAGCACAGGATCAATCCTGCCCTCTGTCAGTCTCCCAGCAGCTGGATTTGTTCCCCATGTGCGAGGCAGGGCTGCAGAGAGGTGCTGCAGGACTCGAGGTGGGCTTGCCTGCTGCTGCAGCAGTACCGTAATTCTGCACAGCAGAACAAACGCCGTCCCAGGGAGGGTTTGCAGGAGGTTCTGTGTTTGGTAGGAGCACGGGGCAGGTGTTTAGGGGCTGGCAACCTGGCTGATAGCTTGGGGGCTTCACACAGCTCATTTGGGCACAGTGCAAGTCATCCCACGGGTGGGTGTGAGGGAGACCTCTGCTCAGGGCCCACCAGGGTAAAGCTGGCTCAGGCTCAGAGATGTGTCTGGACAGAGCCGGAGCTAACTAACTCTCATGCATACCTTGTTGGGCCAGTAAATACTAACGTGACTATGTAGAGGATAGTCACTAAGGGTGGAAAGGGCAGCACAGCCAATCTGAAAGGAAAACTGAGGTTGGTTTTGCTTTCTGGAGCGACTGCTTTCCTACATTCAGCTTTCAAATTGCTGCAGAACTGAAAAGCAAAGCAGAGGCAAGTTCTCTTTGACTTGGGAAATCCTTCAAAAATAAAGCAAACCCATTCTGAAAGGCAGACTTTGTCAGCTGCCCTATTTTTAGGATTGACTCCTACAGGTCCTTCCTTCAATGATAGCAGTTTTGCCTAAGCAATGACTAGGGACTGCAGGATTTAGGCTTTTAATAAAGCAATTGTGTAATTAAAAATAAATGGGTCTCTAGTGTCACTATTTAAAAGAAAAGAAAACTTAGATCAAATAAGGCATTTCTTTCTTTTTGGTTTAGTCTGCTTGGATCACGCAGAGCTTTAATGACGCAGTCACAAATGTTGTATTTAAAAGGCCTCTTAGTTGCTGAGAGGAGCCCCAGGAGAGGGCTATTAACTGGCCAAATTAGGCTATTTATTTTTGTGAGTTTTGCAAGTTTGAAAAAGAGAGGCACATTTTCACTTAGGAGAGTGATATTTCAAATAGGTCACAGGAAACTCTGGCAGGCGGGGAGTAAAGCAGAGCGTCAGTAGGAAAACATTAACCAGAGACATTTTGCAAGTGCAAGTCGACATTTGGGTTCCTAATGGCTTCTGAAGTCCATTCAAAAATCTTTCCGTGGATGTAAAATAGGGGCAAGGCACCGCAGCTGTGCAGGAGCCCTGGCCTGATCCTGAAAGCCTTTAAAACGGCAGAGCTGTGCCTGCGCGTGCTGATGCGGGAGAACCCGGTGCTGTCAGCGCAGCCGACAAGCTCGGCAGTAAGTAAGTGTTTGAAGGAGATGGACTCTGGTTAGGAGATAGCCGATGCTTGCACAGATGGCCGGTCAGTCCTGAAATTTCACAGCACCTTTCCCTCCTCCAGCTTTGATTTTGATTCTTCAGACAATCAATGAACTTCATTTTCCTCTCACGTAATCACAGCCCAGAGCAAATCAGGAGTGACTTCAGTAAATCCCGCGAAGCAAGCTGCCTGCACACCTTAAGAATCAGGCTCAATATTTTCTACATGCATGAGGCTGGTTGGGAAAGGTCCCTCCACACCACCTCAACAGGCATGGCACGTGCTCACCAATAGCACACCATTTCCTCCTTTTCATATCTGCAAACAGAATCAGTTAACTTAAAGTCCGCTCAGGAGTGATTCACGTGAAGTTACTCTGAAGGACTGGCCCATCTCCCATTGACTTCAGCAGCTCAGGATGAAGCTACTCAGGAGCTAAAGAAGCCTCTGGGGCAACATCGGGCTGTTGCTGGGTCCTGTCCCTGCTCCAGCAGGGCTGGGGTCCCTTGAGGTGCTGCCACACAAGCGACAAGAGCATCACTGCATCTACACATGATGGAAAGGCTTTGCGGGATCAGGATCAAAATGAGAAAATAAATTTTATAATAAGATAACAAAAAGCAGTGTTCCTAGAAAGTGATGTCTAATGGGTTCCCCTTGATGGATTGTAAATCCACCAGTCATACAAGTCATAAAACAAAACCAAAGTTAAAGAAAAAGTAACCACACACCTATTAGAGCAATTTCTCTTCCTCAAGTTTTTTTCTTATATAAATTGGTTAATTGAGGACTCAGGGGACTGGTATGTCTGAGGCTGTGACTGTTTGTCACATCAGTGCTTTGGCCAGTGAATAACAAATCTCTATCAAAACACCTTTCCGTGACTATGGCGGGCTGGGCTGTCACAACCACGTTCTCCTCCTCTGGCTGGGTAACCATGTGAAGTTGCAGGCACTTTGTGCCCAAAGTTTCCTTTGGGACTGCAGGTTTTTATGGTGCAAACCAGCATTTTATTGGATTGGAATGAGGATGCTGGCACTGGAGAGAAGGGAACTGAAAGTGAAATACAGAGCACACAACTTCACCAAAAACATTGTCGGTCGATACACAAAATGTCAAACGGACCTGACCCCTACCTTTATTCTTCCCGTAATTGTTGTACTCTGTCCTACTAACATAAAACAACCCATCCCACCCCACACAAAGCCCAACCAAAACCAGGAGGGATTTCTGGCATGGTGAGGCCATGGGCTGGACTGTGAACACCACTGTATGCTCAGCAAGAGAAAACCAGGGGTAGAGAGAGTCCCTCCAGCCGTGCCACAGAAGAAACCCCTGCTCCGACCTGTGTCACCGGTAGCATGTGACAGGGCAGCTGTTAAAGCACACACTGTTTTGCAGAGGTGAGGAGGGAATTTATAGGGACAGGGAAAGGACAAATACGTCACTTGTCCATTTGGCATGAAAGGAGCTATAAATATTGTGATGATTGTCTCCAGGAACCCAGGACAACCTCTGCCCTGACTCGCAACCACACACTGTCCCTTTGGACTTTACTGAAGCTATTCAGGTTGCAAGTCACCAGCTCAGCTGGCTCAATCGTCTATTATTCCCATTAAAAATACCCTAGCAAAAGCAGCCCTTTCCAAGGAGATACGGAGGCTGGTTCTCTGTCTCAGACAAATCTGCTGAAGCTCCAGTTTCACTCATCGCCCAGTTGTACGGTGCTGTTCTCCAGCTGGACCTTGTGTCTGCTCCAGTGTGGTAATGCCTGCAGATCTACTCTGCGTATTAGCTTAGCCCGGCAATATTTATTTAGGAGATAAAACTTCGATGCTGCTCCTGTAGAAATAGTTTGCAATATATTAACAAGGCCGAAATATTAGTGAAAAGCATTTCTCATGTGCCCTTAAATGTTTGGCGTAAAAGAAGCAGCAGGTGCCAAAGGTCACAAAGCAAACTGAGTCCTTATGAGAAGTTAACCATTAGATAAAGAAAAAGGATGAGGATGATCTGGGGGTACCGTAAACCACTCTTTACTCCACAACCTTGCAGCTCACAGCGTGCTGCATATAATACGTGCAAGGTTACCACTTAAAACAACTGAATATGGGTCCAAGTCTGTCAAGACACAAAGAAATAATTCATCATTTTCCCATGGATGGGCACAAAGCAAACCACGCCGTAGTGCAGTCCCGGGACAAATAAGCGTTTCTTGATCTTCACCTGCATAAACGCCCCACCGCCCACCTAGCTGAGACGGGGCTTTCAGGAAGACCTGGAGGAATTGGGTCACTCTTGCTTTTCCTAAACTGCCAGCTCCCCACCAAGGTGCCGGGGCACCTTGTCCCACCGCTCTCCTCCCAGGCACGGCCACGGGCAGCAGCCCCCGGCCGACACCAGTCACAAAATGGCGCCTCCTGGCCCCGCCGCCATGCCGGGGGGCGAGAGGGGAGGCCCCGCCGGTGGCCGGGTTGCCTTCCCCAGCGAAGGGCAAAGACGTTCCTCACGGCGGGGGGGGGCTGGCAACGCCCACCGCAGAAACCTCTCCTTGGCCTGTTTTCTTTTTGTCTCTGTTTCCCCATTCAGGAAAAAGCTTCTGTCACAACAGCTGCTGATTCATTTTCTGACTTGGTGCCGAGCGTGCCAGACATAACATTCATTTGCTGCCAAAGTGGTAAAAACAATGACTTACCAGCTCATTTTTCTTCAGTTGATTATGTTGGGGGGGGAGGGGAGAGGAGAAAGGAGCTTTAATTAAAATTAGATAAGGAGGAGAATAAATCCACTGAGATGTAAAGAGCAGTGCTCTGCAAGGCAGGAAAGGGGAGAGCATCTGAGGTGGTGCAGGAATACCCATCACCAAACAAAGAAAAACAAAGAGGTCCGTGGTCAATGGTGAGGGACTCTGTGGTCGCTTGCTGCCCTTCACCAACTTCTCCTTCTCTCTACGCTTTCCACTTTTCAGGTGCCAACAGCTTTCCAGACCAGTAACTCTCAGATCCGACACTATGGCTTCCCGACTAAGAGGAGAGAAGCTGCCTGAGATGGCTCTGATGAGGGCAGACAAGTATACTGGTCTTTGATCCTTCCCATCTTTCTTTCCTGACTTCTTCCTGGGATGAAGGAGTCCCACCATCAACATTTATTTGCTTCTTAAATCATTGACTAACAATTTCCCTAGTAGACAGAATCCAACCCACATTTTGGAGGTGCTGAGGACAGCGGTGATTGGACTGAGATTTTGGCTTGCCTGTTAGACATTAGAGATAAAAGAGCCAAGTCTGGACCTGATGAGTGAAGTCTGACCTGCTAGACTCTCCAATATTTTTCTCAGTATTTGACAGGGTGCTTTGGACACATGGGAATTAGGCTGATCCATATTCCCTGACCTCAGTCGTATGCCACAGGTCGTATTTTGGAAATAGCTCACCAGGTCACTAACTCTCATGGCAAACATCCAAGTGAAGCTTAGATGCCAAGAAAACAATGGCACACTTAGCCTGAGGACAGTATTGTCTTACTGATGTTTAGCAACAAATTAATTTCCTAACAGACTGGCCCATCTGCAACCAGCACAGAGGAAACAGCACCCTGGCCCAGTTCTGCTGGCCAAAATGGATGGAGAACCATATTAACTTTAAGTATTTAAGTTCTCTAATCTCTCTATTACGAGTTAGTGTAGAACATAGCACAGTGAAGTGCTGATCCCCCACCCGACAGCTTTGGCTCCGCTGTCTTCAAATAACGGCCAAACCTTCTCCAAGTGATTCATTCCCATGGGGTTTGTTTCAGTTCTTGTTTGGAAAGGAATGGGAGTCAGTCAGTGCAAGGAAATGCAGAATAGTCATGGTAACAGCGCCAGGGTGAGGACCAGCTATGGAAGAACCATCCAAAGCCATTATCCCAACACTACCATTATCATCGAGTCCGATGGTAAAGAAGAGGCTCAGTCATTCAGAGCACCAAAGGCTACAAGAGAAATTTTTAAGGCAGCTGAAGAACAGTCATTCCACAGGTCTCTGGATAACTGTGTGGTGAGAGAATATGATTCAAGCCAAGGACTCATCAAGGACCTGGTTACCTGGGGTATGGAGAAGGCAGCGGCACTCAATGACTTTTTTGCCTCAGTCTTCACTGCCAAGTGCTCGAGCCTCACCACCCAAGCCTCAGAAGGCAAAGGCAGGGACTGGGAGAATGAAGAGCTGCCCACTGTAGGAGAAGATCAGGTTTGAGACCATCGAAGGAACCTGAAGGTCACAAGTCCATGGGACCAATGACATCCATCTGTGGGTCCTGGGGGAACTGGTGGATGAAGTTGCTAAGCCACTATCCATCATATTTGAGAAGTCGTGACAGTCCGGTGAAGTTCCCACTGACTGGAAAAGGGGAAACATAACCCCCATTTTTAAAAAGGGAAAAAAGGAAGACCCGGGGAGATATAGGTCAGTCAGTCTCACCTCTGTGCCTGGGAAGATCATGGAACAGATCCTCCTGGAAGCTATGCTAAGGCACATGGAGGACAGGGAGGTGATTCGAGACAGCCAGCATGGCTTCACCAAGAGCAAGTCCTGCCTGACCAATCTAGTGGCCTTCTATGATGGAGTGACTACATCAGTGGACACGGGAAGACCTACCGATGTCGTCTATGTGGACCCCTCTGTAAGGCCTTTGACACGGTCCCCCACAACATTCTTCTCTCTAAACTGGAGAGATACGGATCTGATGGGTGGACTGTCCGGTGGATGAGGAATTGGTTGGATGGTCACATCCAGAGAGTAATGCTCAACGGCTCAACGTCCAGATGGAGATCA
>NW_009195443.1:21139-23619 GCF_000690835.1 Fulmarus glacialis | reverse complement strand
CTCAGATTTCCTGTCCCCCTCCTTCCACAGGCTGGAAATAGGATGACAGTGCTGCAAAAAAATCTTACTCCACACCTCAAACCAATAACCTTGTATATTTTTTCTAGATTATGAGTGCAGAGTAAAATCTTTACGTAAAATGTCATCAATAAAGTCTTGCCATTTGGCCAATTTCCTTCCAATTCCTGAACTGATACTTACTACTGTTATTTGAAATAAGTTTCTAGAAAATATTTGCTTAAAAATGTGATTTCCAGGTTCCTATATTTATCAGGACAGCTGTCTGAATCAATGCATCTTAAATGAATAAACAGCATACTTACATTTCAGTTAACTCCCATATTTTTTTTTCTTTTCCCTTTGGAACTTTGTTTTCCCCCCAAATGGAACCTGGTTTTGATGTGTCTTGACTGCTATAGAGGACAGATGTTACAATTAATACCAGCAAAATAACTTTCCTAAGTTGTTAGACAAAGTAGTTCTCTAAGCTAATGTGTTATTAATGGCTAGATATGATACACTGTATTCCTTCTGGTGTTTAAACTCTTATTCACTCTGTAATATTGGCAGGAGAGTTTCACAGAAGAGAAATTTATCTTCTTTGAACAATTGAATCGCGCTGTCTGAGGGTAGGACTATGCCAAATTTCTCTACTCTTCCTGACTCTTGTATTTCAAAGAATGGGGTGAGGGTTCTATACTAAACCCAAGATGCAGTTCCCCTTTGCAAGCTTAATTTTGTCTATAAAAGGAAGAACACAAACACCATTATAACTTAGATCATTTTCAGCTTTAAAAATTCTGCTTAAAATCCAGTATTCCCAATGCTCTATCCTTACAGTTTTGATTTTTAAAAAAATTACATTCTCGTTAGAGAATTTACTGGAGATATGTTTATATAACAACAAATTTTATGTAATAATAAATACCATTCTTAGCAAATATTTTTTGAAATTACAAAAAAGTATATTATAGAAGACAGCGTTGGAGAAAAAGTAATTTGCAATGAAAACTGGATATTTAAGCATGTGTTTATAACTGCTCTTGTCAAAGCATACTGTCTTGCTAAGATTCATGTTTAATACAGACAAATGCAGTTATTGTGTGTGTAAAAAAAAAAATTTCAAGGTGAGCTGTGCAAATTTTTAGTAACGTTGACATACATTCTCTCTTCTATTAAATAATCTTGGTAGAAAAATTAGTATCTAATTTAAAGTGTAGGATGATCTTTAAAAATATGCCCTAGCGATAGCTTTTATTAAAGCCTTTTTGCCACAAAGAGAAAATCTTATGGATACTAAGTATTTCCTTTTGCTGCCTTTGTGTTTGAAAGATAGAAGCTGTCTCCTCTAGTTCACATCTCTGGTTTTTTTAGCCAATTAGTATTAAGAACATAGAAATGGCAGTACTGGAGAAGAAGGAGGGTCTTAATCATAAGTTACACAGTCTTCAACACTAGACCATAGTTGATACTTGGGGAGGGAAAATAACGTCAGAGCAAGTATCAGAATGATAGCTTAGCTGATATATCTTCTCATCTGGGATTTCTTGCACTAGTTTGTGTATGCTAATAGCCCCTGATGGATTTTCTTTCATTTACACTTCTGGCATCCAAAACAACTTGTGGCAATGAATTCCACAATTTAAAAACAAAATAAGGAAAACAAATAATTGCTATTTAACTACTCAGTTGTTCATTCGTATAGCGAGAGAAGCATTTTTGTATTTCTTAAAGCTTGTGTTTTCATACTCCATATATTTTGGTATACATTTAATATTCAAATATATTCATCATAAAAATAAAGTTATAATTTCAAGAAATGGAGTTTTCAAGTAATAAAATGCGTTATTCGTTGTTTTTACAGCCATATAACAAATTACAAAAGAAGTTCTCCCCAGACACTGAAATCTGATTCAAAAGTTGCCTTACCTGTTCCACTTCATTTGTCAGAGACAATATTAAGTGGTGTTTATATAAAGTCTCTCTAGGATTTTCAGTTTATTTTATGACAGTGCATATATTTGCAATCAGCATATAGCCCTGCAAAATACCATATTGCAAAAATACCCGTATTTAATTTAAGGAGATCAGATTATATTTGTCCAATTTATTAAAGTAGCAACCATATCAACTAATATGACAGCTGTATTACTCAACATCATTGCAGGCAATGGCATATGGTGAAACATAAGGACAAACATGCAAATATGCGTTTTATCAGAACCAGGGCATTGTCTAAGTTTGAACAAACCCTTTGTTAGCACAGCTGTACTTAGACATCACCATATTAACCTCAATATCTATCTGTCAGAGTTTTTTCTTAAGTGAACAAATAAAAGTTCTGCTCTTAAAGCGAGTAAAATGGTTGACAGATTGTAAAATATGACTGCTAAGAATGAATGAAGGCTTCACTGACCTCAGTAAAGATGGTGGTAGTTCAAAAATAGGTTGAAGAGTTGCCCATGGTCAAGTTTTGAAGG
>NW_009195443.1:596-21128 GCF_000690835.1 Fulmarus glacialis | reverse complement strand
AGAGCAAGAGGTTAAGTACATTGCATTGCTACAGTTTCCGAGTACATGTTCCATTTTATAAATAAGCCACTGTGAAGTTATGGTACCTAGAGGGAAGATTAGCCTTCAACTGAGATAGCATCTAGTACTGGTCATACCGTACTTTTTATGGGAAGGCAAAGGGGGGAAAATACCACAATATTAGCAAATATGATCCTTAATCTGTTTAAAATGGAGAAAAAAGGTTTCAAAGTTGCTTCCATTTTGTATTTGAAAAACAATGGATATTAAATGTGGTTTTTGAAACTTATTTACAAATGAAGAATACATGTAGGTATTTAAATAACTACTGTATTAAGATAAATTAGTACATTTCTAAAATGGTTTTTCAGAAAAGGCCATATTTCAATTCAAACAAGTTTGACGTTTGAAAAATTTTGGCAAACACTGTTGGCTGTTAAAGGAACATACAGTAAAGTATATTCTTTTTGACAGAATATACTTCATGCCTTCAACTGAGAGTATTAACTCTCTTTTATTGAGAATAAGAGAAGAGATTCCTGGCTTAAACAGTTTATAATCTTACCAGTGTTTCTTCTTGGGAGTTACCAGCAATAATTCATCTTGGTGTCCTACCTCAGTATCTACATGAAAGCAGAGGATCTAATCCTGTGCTGGCCACAGGGCTTCCCATGCAGGAGAAGCACTTCATGTTTATCACCTGGTGGGTGCTAGGCTAAACGACCACTCCTTCAGATCTCCCCTGTTTCCTCCTCACCCCTTATCTTTCCTTTCTAAATGAGGCAGCCTCCACACAGGCTTTCACGATGCAAGTGCAAAACGTTTCCTGCAGCTTTGAGATAGCAGTTTTATGTGTAACTTTACATTTACGTAGGTTTGGTGACATTAGAGGAGTTGCGAAAGGGCAGGAATAGCCATGCCGTGATATTTCCCCCCCCTCCGTGATATTTTTTCGGAAGGAGAAACAATAGTCACACTGTTCTGAGCATTTCTGTAGCCCTGAAAAAAATTGACTTTCTGTCTGCTTTCTGCCATCAGACCAGTGCAAAACAACTGAACAGGGAATGCGGCCTGGTCCCAAAACTATGTCAAGTTCACAGTCTGTGTACTAGTCGAGATAACATGAAGGTCTTCATAAATATATCAGTAAAACATATTTAGTGCTGTGTAGCTTCTTAACCAACTAAACAAGATGATTTGAGGTTGTGCTCCATTCTTTTTCTTCCTCCGTATCAAATAAAGATCATATGGTTTGAAAAGTGGGGATTGCCTTCAGAGGGTCCCAGACCAATAATGAATTAATTCAGTATTGGTATCTAAATCCCCATAGAAGCACAAGTCAAGCTGAAGTATTATGCATGAGTTGGTAGATCCTCCATATGTTGTTTGTGCTTACTCCTTGAGGCATTGTGCTGTAAATAACAGAAACTGAAATGCAAAGTAGCACTCATCAGGGACGATAAAAGTAATAATTCAGAGATTCGTTCATAAATATGGCTGGAGGAGACCTATCATTGCAGAGTTTGGTCTTCTGCAAGACACAAACTTTCCTTGTATTAATCCCTACTGAAAATAGGTGCAGCTTTTTATTTATCCAAATAGTATAGAATTGGGGATTTATTTTAAGGAGGAGAAAAAGAAAAACAAACCTGTCTTTGAAAATGAGTTTTTTCACTTAGTAGCAAAGAGAACTGAGGTAAGATGATTTATCTGAAAAACTAGCGAAGGCAGGATCAATATAAAAGACTTCCCAGACTTATTTGAACTCCACTAGAGTTCTTAACTTTCTTCATAGCATTGAATATAAATATTAGTATAAATACCGGATTTTTTTTAGTACTTGAATGGAACATTGAAATAATAAAAAAATTACAAAAATTCTCTCTTAAGTAAGCATGTGTTTGGAAGAAATATGCATTAGTCTAAATTAGTCTTAGATTTGCTGTATAAATAATAGAGAAGAAAAATTTAAGAGTTGCCTTTCTTCATTGTCTGTGTAGGACATTTATATGACCAACTACGTCAAGGTATGTAGATAATCAAGCAGTTGGTGGACATTTCTAGCAGTCTCTAGATCTAGCGTGCACCCTGATTATGTCCTGACTGCCTTTCAGGGCATAGCCTGGATGAGTCTCCTCTTTGGGCATGCTGCAGGGAAATCTGGAAGGAGACCCGCCCCAGCAGATCTGGCAGGCTGGTTGATCTGGGGACAGGAGGGAACACTGTGAGTGCAATATCCTGCACAGCTTTAAATAAATATATTTAGGCAATGCACATACCCAGTTCTGCATCTGTCTCCGGAATTCGAAGCACACTGGCACTGGAGGCATGTACTTCGAGTTGTAATGATTACAGAAATTGTAACAAACAGTCATACAATAACTTCTCGGTAAAGGTGCTCAGTACCGTTGGATTTTTACTGCTCTTTCTCACCCTTTTTTTTTTTACACAGAACCTTATTTATGGTGCTGTTCAGTACCGCATGTGAACTAATTCATTGATTCAAGCCTGTGATTTTCTCAAATAGCCTTTTTTGATGAGCTTTGATTTGTCTAGTCTGAAATACTTGTTTTTTACAAAGTCAGCATTTTTGCATTCTAAAGAAATTATTATATCTGCTATAGATTCTGGATTTGTTTTATGGATTCTGTTAAATCAGAATTATAACTTAGATTCCTAGGTGCTGTTATAGATTACATTCAGGAAAAAAATTGTAAAGGTATTTATTGACTTTTATTTGAACAGATTACCCTTAAAAGCCTACCTTATGAGAAAATGGGATCTTACTTGCATTGAGTGGTCTCTGACCTCTTTGTGTGATCAAACAGAAATTAGAAAAAACTTAGAGGTCTCTATAATTTAGATGGCTTTATATTAACTTGAAAGATTTAAAGGGCTAAGAAATAGTAAATATTTATACTGGCATATTAGAAGAGTATAATAAACTGCAGGTGTGTATATATATCAAAGTTTTAGAAAATCATATGATATTTATTGACTCATTATGTAATAATTAAATAGCTAATTATTAAAATCTCCGTAAGTCTTCTAAAGTCTTTGGAATAGTTCTTCCTACTATGTGGGATCATAATTGATAGTCTATGTATCAACATCTTTGATAGAGACCGTTTTTATGTAGGTTTGAAGTAGAATCATAGAACCATTAAGGTTGGAAAAGACCTCTAAGATCATCGAGTCCAACCGTCAACCCAACACCACCATGCCCACTAAACCATGTCCCTAAGCACCTCATCTACGCGTTTTTTAAAATACTTTTTAAAATAAAGTGACTCCACCACTTCCCTGGGCAGCCTGTTCCAAGGCCTGACCACTCTTTCAGTGAAGAAGTTTTTCCTGATGTCCAGTCTAAACCTCCCCTGGTGCAACTTGAGGCCATTTCCTCTCGTCCTATCGCTGGTTACTTGGGAGAAGAGACCAACCCCCACCTCGCTACAACCTCCTTTCAGGTAGTTGTAGAGCGCGATGAGGTCTCCCCTCAGCCTCCTCTTCTCCAGGCTAAACAGCCCCAGTTCCCTCAGCCGCTCCTCACCAGACTTGTGCTCCAGGCCCTTCACCAGCTTCGTTGCCCTTCTCAAGTAATGATAGTAGCACTGGTTTTAGGTATCTACAAGACATGTTATAACACTCTACCATGCTGTTGCAGGTTTTGGAAGGATTTTGAGTGGCTTTCGTGGACCCTGTAAAGAACCTGTAATGTGAATTCTAGTTATCCTGCAAAAAGCTGCTATATGGATGGGGCTGCATAACATCATGATTCTTTGATGCTAATATTCTCTTTCTAGATTCTCCTATAATCATCTTTTGTATACAGAAAAAAAATCAGGTGCTATAGTAATGAAATTTTCCCAAATTAGCAGAAAATATATTCTGTAATACAGAATATTGCTGTTTGCAAAATTTTCATCTGCTACATCTTTATTTTGCATTTAATACTTGAGGAAAATAATTGCATGTAAATGGATGCACTAATAATAGCTGATTAAAATGCATTACTTTTACATCACCAAATAATCATCATTAATTTAATTCCAGTACACCATAAAATGGCTAATTCCTCTTCAGCCAGTTCACATTTAAACTGATAAAGGAGATGTAAGTAGTTTAGAAAATCTCATTAAGTGTGCAAAGATATATTCTGATTTTTTGTGTGTGAAGTTTATTTCTTTACTCAATTAAAATGTAATAAACACTATGGTAAGACAATGCTGAAACTACACAGGCAAACACAAAATCATAAAATGCAAAGTGAAGCATCCCCTAGTAACAGTAATTCTCTCTGTTTGCATGCAGCAAGTTTATTCACTAGGGGCTACACTTTAATCCTCTGTGCTTAAGCACTGGTATTAAATCCTGAGCAGAGCTAGTTATATACCTGCAGCTTTAATTTATGGCCGCTGTATTTTAGGGCCTGTACAAATTAGATAGTGTTGCTTATTTACTACGTTGTCATGTATGCTTTTTATGTAATCAGATTAACAGTTTTCTACTAGTTCATGCTAATTTTCTGCCACACCAATTTCTGAAAGTCCTTCCTGAGACTTTCAAGTAACACTTTCTCTCTAGCTTGACAATTGCTCAAAAAAAATCTCAGCTATTCTAATAATCATTATTTATCTCCTAGTTCCTACCTTCAGTTCTGTTAGAACACCCACCCAATGTTTGCTCATGAAATAGGGAGTTGATGGGCTTAATGAGTCATTCTAAATGGCTTCCATAGATCTAATTTATTAATAATTCAGAGGACTACTCAAATGGCTGCCATTACTTTGTGATCTCTTTTCCTACTCTCTGTATTAGATAAGTAGCTACCGTGTAGTGAAAATATCACTTGAGGACATGGATAGAAATCTGCAATTGTTTTTAAAAATATTTTTTAGGAGCTAAGCAGAATATATTGCATTATTCATATAGAGATTTATAGACTCAAAAAGAGGTGGTGTAAATTCAGTGTTCATATATAAGGATCTTTAGAAGTATTAATTTCTTGTTCCTGTATATCAGCTATATGCATCACATGTTCTCACTTTTATTTTTGAGTGCAACTCAGTACATCTGATGAGTGACATCTGCGCCCCTGAAATAACTTGGACACGGCTATTTTCTTGGCAGACAGGAGTTAGAAGTGTGCTCTGTTCTGAAGATACAGATATCACAGTTTGGGTGGGATTTGACAAATTAAATTCTGTAGAAATCAAATAATATATTGTAATTTAAAACCACATGGAATCTTCAGCATTTGCTCTATGAATTTGCAAATGCTTTTGGGAGCATTCAGACAGGCTGCCGATTTCGGTAACTTTTGAAATCTATCACATGAACAGAGTTTCTTAAAATCCTTGTAAACTAGAGTATTTTAATTCTAGTAAAAGAGATGGAGATGGGTAAGGAGGAATAAAAGGAAAAGGATAAGGTTTTAAAAGAATTCAATTATAAAAAATAAAAAACCTTGGTACCTAGATCTCCATTGTTGTATTTCTAAATAGAATCAGAATCTAAATTTATTTAATTATTTATCTGATTATTTTACTTAAGGCTGTTCAGTATTCATCTTTTAAGAACTTTGTTTTTTGTCTTCCTACACCATGTAGGTGTTCCATTTTTTTGTAAAAGGAAATCACACTTCTTCCACGTCAAAAAAAAATGAAGTGTTTTTATCCGTCATTGTATCAAATTAGAATGCTTTGTCATTGTATTCAACCACATTTCTATAACCACACATAAAATAGCGACAGAGTGAGAACAAATTGCACCTAGCCAGAGATTTGTATAAATTGCCTTCTTCTGATCTTATATTCATCTGCTATTTCCATGTGTTAGGATTACATATTACCGCAAGAACTTAAAGATTTTTACAATGCTTCGAGTAGAATGCTCTGAATTAGAGCAACTTACAGAGAGAATCTGATGCAACGTAGAAAATTTATCTAAAATAACAAGAAAAGCAGTATCTTATAATGAAGGAAACGGTTTTACTGTTATCACATTTGAAAATATGTAAGTATATGAAATGGGGATAATGACACCCAAAATCTCATTAAGAATTCATATTTTGTCTTTGTAACATCTGTCATTATCAAAATGAAATTCAACAGTCATTATTGTAGTCCCTGTTGTTAGGAAAAAAAATTATTTTGTACATCTTAGTATGGCAGTTAAAAATCCCTGTGGGGAATTTAATTTGGATCCTTTAAGTAGCAGCATAAACTAATATATTCCAAGAAAGTTAAATTGTCTGTGACTGTTCTAACAGTATGTTAGATAAATCCCAAAGCGTCACCTCTAAAAAAAGTCAAATGTCATGGGTTGCAAAGCTGGAGTAAGAACCACATTTTAATTGGTCTGTAACATTTTAAGCAAAGAAGCGCATTACAAGTCGGCATCACACTGTCTGTGTTTATATATCCACTAGATTGTATACAAAGCATTTAAGTTAATACTGTGATTACACAAATACTGGAGCCAGGTATGTTAAAAGGATTTAAAGCTAGTTGTGATGTTTGGATTGGCTCCATGCGTTATTCATTTGCACACACACATATGAGCAAAGCATTAGATCTCCTGGATCTCCTCAGCTTTGGCCATCAGAGCTCTGGTTTGCTTATTGTCTTGAGATTCTCCTGATGGCATCATTCCTATTCAAGGCATTGCTCACAGCGGGTACCGATGTATATGCAGGCATTTGTGTATATGCCCATTACTGAGCATGGAGAATATCTGATCTCTTTCTGTAAGAATTCCATACACAACAGTCTGTGTAATTATTTTTCTGCCTTGCAGTTCTCTCTTGTTGGATTCCCTAAGCTTTTTCCTGTTTCTCATGTTTATACCATATGATGCAACTGATGATGGTTCATGGATGTCCAAAGAAGGAAATGAGAAATGGCCACTTAACACAATCAGAGGCCTTCCTGGAACACAACTATAGCTGTGGTTTTATTGATACAGCTGAGGAAATGTATTTACAAGAACCATTACTTTGGCATATGAATCCTATTTTATCAGGAATTTCTGTTGACTTGACTGCTAAAGTTCCAGATATGGTCCCTCTTTCTATATGTAGGAAATGAGGTGGCCCATATTATCTTCTAGGTTTTGAATGTATGTATAGGATTTCTCACAATATATTTGCTACTATCAGGAGACATGACGTAGTCACTTAAAATAGTGGCTGTTTGTTTCCTCGTCTACGTCCCCTGTCCTGTTCTTGAAAAAATGTCTGCGTTTTTTTTTTTTTTTAGCATGATATCTTGTGTTTTAATGAACATTGATTTAGTTTGGAAAAAAAACCCAAACCAACAGAGGAAACATTTCCTGTATAACATCTTGCTATTAAGGGTATTGTTTTAGAAATGCATTGTTTTAGAAACCCCGGGGCGGGGGAGATTCTATGGACACGGAGTATGATTGGGCTTTGCTTGCTGATTGCAGTTCCTAAAGTGATGGAGCCTTGCTAGCAAGAACTTTCCTGCAGATGTTGATAGGTTATGACACATCAGTTGCAGAACCACATTTTAGCATCAGCACATGGGTACCTGACTACAGCGATCTGAAAATTGTCTCTCTGTATTTTAGAATACGAGTTCAAAGCCTCAGTGTCTGCTAAAACACAGAGCTGGCCGTGGCTGTGCCTACTGGTAGCCCTTCAGAAATTTGAAAATTCCCTTCACTGTAAACTAAATAAATGCATAGGATGGAAAAGCAAGAAGCAATTCATAAGAAAATGACCTCTTCAATTATTAACTGGCAAGACTCCCAAAGGCATTAAAATAAATGAACCATAGCTTGAATCAAAAAGCCAAAAATTGTAACTTGGGGCTTATACTTTATAAGTTTAATTAAATATAAATGAATTGCTGAAACAGCATATGACTTCCTATACTATTATTGCTAGAAACATATTTAGTGATTTACAGATAGAAATTGAATGAGAGGTTTGACTGTATCTCATCTAATTCCATTATTCACTGCTACTTTCTGTTTTCCCTTAATAGCATCTGTTGTCACTTTAAGATTTCAGTCCCTGCAGAGTGCATATGCAATTCTCAATTTAGCCCATTTTCCAGCTGTTTAGATATAAAACCCCGTGTGGGTTTTAGAAGCATTTTACTGCTGTTGCTTTGTGTAGAGCCTTTCATCAGCATGGAATGAATAAGGAAATAAATACTGAAACAATTAGAAGAAGTAGAATAAATGTCTTCAAAATGATCATTGACCAACTCGGAGGGTGCATTTAAGTGCTGTTGGATTGTGATATGTTGCGCTACTTTGTTAACCAAATCTCAAACTTCTAAGTCATACTGAGAAGTTCTGTGTCTGACCTTTCCCCAGCTGAACTTCATACTTTCTTGAGTCCTTGAGTGGACTACTCCAGCTAATAAAATGGATGAAAGAAAGGAGAGTGACATAATAGGCTTTCCTATTTAAAAAAAAAAAAAAAGACTTCACCCTGCTTTGAAATGTTTTCTAAGAAAGCGTAATTCTTAAGGCTTTGTGATTAAAATCTTTGGGTCCGTTTCTGAGGCCTTTACTGATATACTACAAAGAAGTTTCAATGGAGTTTTGTAGAAAAAAGAAAATAGAATCTGGGTCTATGAAATTCTGCACAGAAAAATAAGAGGAGATATTAGATATCAGTTGTGTAAGTGTTCGTGGGATTTCTGCCACAAAGCTGAATTCTGCTCATCAGAATGATGGCACTCATAGCAAACTGAATTTTCAAATCTTCCCTAGTAGTTAGGAAAACAATCTAATTACTTGAAGCCATTATGTACTTCAGCTGTTTGGATACCCAGAAAGGGCCGGTAGCGTTCACTGAACAGCTGATCTGTGTTGGCATAGCGAATGCCATTCACCATCTGCCTAGATCAGACAGTGGAGAGGTAATTCAATTTAACTGGAATACGGTATATACCATCATATAAGCTCTTTTGTAGAAACTTAACTTGCCTTGATTTACCCTTTTTTGTGCTCAGAATGGCATCCTTGCACTTTATGTGAACAATAATTTAATTAGAAGAGAAAATAACAAAAGAATGGAGACATGAACTGTCTGTGCTTTTGGATACAGTGCTTTCAGTATGCACAAAAGTGCTTTTAGTATGCACAAAAATAGGAAAATATACATGACTTTGAAGGACAGTACTTTATCTGTATTTGATAGTTAATACAGTTTTAAATTTATTTTTTAAAATCAGTTCTTATGTCAGACTATTTTATGTCTTTTCCTGTATGACTATCTTTAGAAGCATAAATGTGAGAGTTCTTATATACATACTGTTGTCCCTCAAACTGATTTAATCCCTTGGAGGAGAAAATGTCTTGGTAAGTATGCCCTTACATTACATCGTTGAGGGAAATTGAGGTGTATTTGAGATGAATTGTTATCTGACAGAGTCAGAAACCTGATTAAAGCTTGACACTCACCATTCCCTCTCCATTCCCATTCATACATGTACTTCATAGTAACAGCCAAAACCTGTGTGAAATATTGTACCAAAGACAGGTAACTAATGATTTGGCACGCTGGCTGGATGAGATGGATGAAGAGACCTCTATAATCCCACCTCTTCCTCTTGCATGCACGAACATCCATACCTGCCCACACAAATCTAAAATCTCTAGAGAGTGCAGGTAACAAGGAGAAATTTCTAATCAGAAGAATATCAGAGAAAGCAAATCCAGAGTGTTCCTATGAGGTGTCAATTATTCCATATATTTTCATATGTTTTAAATGTTTTTAATTATTCTTGCCTTTAGTTCTGTTCTTGATTGTTGGCTGAATGGCTGCATATAGTCTATCTTGAAGGAGAGCTAAGCTCCATCAAACACAAGGCTAAGTGGTGAAGGCTGAAGGTCCACCTGGAGCCTACAAACAAACCAAAGTCAAATGTATATAAATGAAGACATTTTTTTCAAAAGAACACAGATAGAACCAAGAGATGTCATAAATTGGAAAGTACAATGAAATATATCATTATTCTGAACAGTTCTGCAAAAAAATACAACAGAAAAGGTAATCCTTTACACTTCCCAAGAAACAAATATGTTTGTGTGATATTCCCCAAAACAGTTAAGAAACTATTAAAGTATGCAAGATTACACTTAACAGAACCTAAGTGAACAGGTAAAAAAATAATAATTTCCATCAATTTATTCTATCAGAATTGGATGAAAATAAGGTAAGTGCCTAGTAAAAGAGCTGTGATATTTTTCTATGTGTTTGTTATTAACGTAGTCTACTTTTGTGCTCCTTGCACATGCAAATTCCCACTGAAGCCAATAGAATTTCTAGGTGAAGAATATATCTGAATCGACCCCATAGCTTAATCAAAATGTTGAAGTGTGAGCTTTTCCCGAACTAAGCTGTAAATCAATGTGACACAAGAAAAAGAATGTACTAAAAGCATGGTGCTGTGGTAGAGAATATGGGTGGGCAATCAGAACAGAAATAGTGTGACTTTAGTTACAGACAGGAGATCTGAAATGTAACTTAAATTGCACTAAATTAAACCTAAATTAACATTATCAACTAAATTGAAAACTCAAGGATGTTGTTAGAAGCATTTTACAATTCATAATTTTGTCCTGATTATTGAGAATGACAAATACATTTAAAAATAAAATGGACAGTCACGTAGATGTGTTCTTGTATGTAGGTAACAGGATAATGGGCTTCAGATTGAGCAGAACCATTGTCAAGTGTATGTGATACAAACTGCTAGTAGGAAGAAGACAAAAAATCAAGGGTATTCTTGCTCTTGTACTTTGTATTTTACTGACTGTGATTACTTCAAGTCAGCTCTGAAATGAAGCAAACTAGCATCGTACTTGCAGATTTGATGCTTTCTGCACTGAGTTATGATGAATGAAATCTTTGTTATTGCCCTCAGTGCACACAAAGATTTACCACCAGCGGGCTGTCAGTAAGTATGCAGTTCATATTTACATCTGTGTAGCTGAAGTTTAATGAAAAAAACCTTCAGTATGGGTTAGCGTGGAGCTTGCAAGTCTAGATTTGAGTTTGGGCAGATCTGCTTTTCAAGATCAAATGAGACACAATGAGTTCAACATTAAAGTTAATATTGGTATGAGCAGATTTTAAAGTGCTGGATACTGCATTTTAGAAGTTCGCAGGGGTAGAGATGTTAATACACTGAACCAGAAGTCTCATCCATTCTTTGAAGGTGGGTTAGAAGATGTGTGTAACTCCTAACAAACATGGATGGATGAATCTCCTTACAGTTGGTTTGTACTCTCTAAAACGCAAGAAGCAGCACAGCTGATCTGAATGATGCCAAGAAAGGGCTGTTTGAGTCTGGCATCCCTCTCTGTTCCCTTTTGAGAGATTTTCTACATTGAAAGATTAAAACGTACCCCCGACATATGCACATCATGCTTTGTTTTAATTTACTCTTAATTTACTTTAGTTTTGGAAGTGTTTTTGTTATTGTCCTCGTTTGAAATGTACTTTCGATATTTTACATTCTTTATGTCTCTAAATATTTGCAAGCTTCTTTATTAATATTAGAAAGCTCCAAAGTTTACTTGCTTGCCCATGGAGTTTCCTATGCTACCAATGCTCCAATTTACATTTAAAAACTTGCTGCTTTTGCTAGTCATTGTAAAACAGAAAACTGTAAAGAAGGCTGTACTCATCAAAATGCATTTTTTTTGCTTAGATAGTTTGCAACCTTGGTAAGATCACAGAAATAAGCGTGGGAAGCAGTTGCCTGCGATACAGAACCATTAAACTATTCTCCTTACAGAAAAAGCAGTGATCACAACATCTCGCATCTGTTCTTGTTCAACCTTAGAGCATAAAAGGAAATGAGATATTACAGGGGGGAAAAAAACCCCAACAGCTCAGTGTGCTGCTGCACCAGATTGCAGATTCTACAGTTTTCTGCTTGCTGTGAAATCACTTTCCATACTGGCTTAGAAATTATAACAAATGTAGCACTGTCCTAAATGTGTATTTAAGTGCAAGGCAGAAGTAGAGCAAACTGCTGTGTGATTGTCTGACAAAATGCTTCCAGAATGCTGCTCTGAAGAAGTCAAAGCTGCTTGGTGGCCTGGTTACCCCTGGTTATACCAGGGAGTACTGATGACAGATGTTGCTTGGAAAGGAAAAGACTTTCATATCCCCTTCATTTAAAGATTAATTCCCTGTAAAATCAACCTGCCTTCCTTGCTCTGTCAGTGTTTGTCATTTACCTACCTAAAACATACTCCAGGGCTTACAAAACAAGTTCATTAATCTTGCTTGATTTCTAGGGCACAAGAAGGAGCCAGTAGTGTTCTCTGATAGATTAATTTAATCTGTGGCCTTTATTAAGGTCTCAGGAGAGATTCAGCATTGCCTTGCTGTTGAACAGTTAAACTCCAGATACGGAATATCTTGACTTTTGCTCCTAAAGTTACTTGTCTGGGAAGTCTAATTTACCCCACCAAAATTACAAAAATTTGCTGGAAAGTATCAGAAGAGCATATATATAAGTAGCAGTCTCCTTGAAAGAATAGAACGATAAGAACCTAACTGATTTTCAGGATATCTGACAGTAATTTTTGCAAGGTAAAAAGTATTTCGCAACCTTTGTAAGGCAAAGTTTACTAGACTAAAATAGGTGGCACATGGAGGGTAGTTTTTTGGGTTTGCTCCTGTTAAGTAGGTTATTCTCATCTTTAACCCCAAAGTAGGGGTATACTATATTAACACAACATGCAACTGCCAAAGAACAATTTTTTGATAGTCTTGTATGCCAGAAACTTCATGGGCATCATTTTGTTTTCTAATTGTTTCATTCTGCGGCTTAGTCTTCCACATTATTCTCATTAACGTGTTTTAAGATCTCCCATTTTCTGTTAGGTGGTATGTTTTATCAGCTACGTCTTCATTAGCAAGTCATGGGGTGCAACAGCTGAACTTTGTGGAGTAAAACGGTGGGTGGTGAGGAGATCCATGATGTATGTTTCAGAGCTTTTACTGTGGACTGTTTTCCTCTGGTTGTATGTAAACTCTGTTCTGTGTAGGTGCCAGCTGCTAAACATTGTCAATTAAACCTTGCCCCATAAAATTTTCATGAGCTCTGTAGGCAGAAAAGTTGTCTAAGAAACAGATAACAAAGACAAAAAGAAACATCAGTTCAGTACATGGCTCCTTTACGTGTTTAATGGTTCAGGCTGTTGGATACCCTAATTTTCAAAGGTGCCAAAAAACATCACCTACAAGGAATAGAATTTAACATAGGACACTGAAATTCTTTACCTCCCCTAGCAAGTTTGAAAAATAGCAGTGAATTTTGACTAAATGACTTTGATTTTTCAGAAAAGTATGCTATTAAATCTAAATGAGCATTGTATTATTAAAATGTTTAAAAACTGTTATTTTGAAGCAATGCTTATTGTTAATTCAAGACATTTTTTTCTTCTTGTGTTAGAGGAGGCTAAATGTAAAGAACGGTAACTGGCTTCTTAAGAACAAAGAAACATTTCAGAAAACTACCTTTAAAAACTTTTTCTTTTTAGACATTTATAATTAAAATATAATTTAAAAAATGACAGCCAAGATTATGCAACAGTAAGTCTGTTGTAGTCCCATTACTCCCAACAGATAGAATAAGATCTTAGAGAAAAATACAATTAAAATATTTTTGTAATGGAAAAAATTAAGTTTAAAGCTTCCCTATGGTGTAGCTTTCTGCTCCCTGATAGCAGGGTGCTGAGGGAAAGAAATAGGAGCCCAAGAAAAAGGCAACATAACTGGAATTCAAGAAAAATGTTTAGTATCTTTGGACAAATAATGTCATAAAAAGAGAATGAATTAAGATCAGCAGAGGAACTTATGTACTCTAGTGAGCAGATTTGTGAGTAAAACAGAGGAACTAGACAATGCATCAGTTTGATATTAGGCTGAGTTCGTAAGCAGTGGGAAAGGAGAGGGAATGGAAGAAGGTAGGAACAAGTCATAGCTTATTTTCATAGAAACACACACTTAATACCTATTTCCTGTCTGGGTTGCAATAGATAAAAGCTGAAGAGAGCTGCCAGTTACCTGAATTGATACATGCTTGGTTTGAATGAAGAAGAGTTCTGTAATTTATTTTGTTGAGCTCTTTTCCAGTTGTTTGTAGCTGCCACATCTAATTGTGCTTGTGTAGTCCTTTAATTTGCATGAAAGAAGATAATATAATTGAAAAACTCAGGAGTAAGACAAGTTCAGATTACTAGCAGAGGCAAGATGATTTGTTATTCATTAAATGCTAATGAACCTGGCACCTACGTTTTATTTGTTTCACTCTGAAATTGGAAAGGTCTTGTAACACAGCTAAGTCTATGATAAACAGAGATGTTAAATTAAACTGTTGTTTTCCCTGATGTTCCACTAGAATAAGCAAGTTTGTAAAACTAGGTGACTATAAATGTATGTGTGTGGTGAAGCATCCTCAAAAGGCAAGCCTAAAACAGTTAGGAAGTGATTCGCATATTCACATTCCTTTGAGAACTGTGGCTGAACTGTTTGACCCTTTGGGGCCCAGTTTTGTTGTGGTTTCCATACAGAATGGGTAAAGTGTTAGTGCACTAAAGCTTACACAGTGATTCTGGTATAAAATCCAGGGGCAGAGTCTGGCTTCCGCATCTGTTCTCAGTTGTGTTGCCAATACGGCTAGATGTAAGTACATGTAGTAGTCTTCTGTTATCACTGATGTTCCTAAAAATACTGCATAAATGGCTAAAACTAAATCTACAGTTGTTCATAGAAGTGCTAGAGGCATGCAGAAATCTATGGCTTGTTTTCCCTTCGGCTGCTATAATGAGTTTTGAAACAACCATTTGTGTTCATACAAGTTATATATCATTTTGGCCTTGGTGTCTTTGTTGCGTAACTTTTTCAAGTAGGAATAATAATACTCAGCCTTAGGGCTTAAGTTGTATGACTTACATGGCTAATTTATATTATTTGGTTACTTATGGTATATTATTATACTGAAGAAGAAAATTAAACTCTCTTTTTAAAAAGATTACGAGGACGGTTTGATGTCTTCCTCTTCTGAAAAGTTGCTTTCCTTTTTGCCTAATCTTAATTTACTGTACCTTTAAAGTATGTACAGCCTGGAAAGCAAATAGAGCAAAAGTCTAGTTGAACATAGTACTTAAAACGTATCTCTAACTTAAAAAAATTGAAAAATATCCACAGATACAGGTCCACAAATCATCTTGCCCATGCACAGCACTGCTTCTACCGCTTGTTTGAAGGACAATTCTTGTTTCTGAATGTGGAATAAAAGGAATAAAATAAAGACTCAAGGGGCTTGACTTTGACAGCCCCTTGACTTTGACAGTTTGACTCAAGATTAACAGTGTACATACACTCAAAAATATTCACATGGTTGGCTTTGCTTATATGGAAATGACTGCATATTGACTAAAAGTTGAATAGAAATTTGGCTTATTCTATTTGTGTTGATCAGGTAAAGTGGTATGAAAAACTATGGTATAAACTCAATTAAATTTGAGGATGTTCCTGCCTTAAGCAACATATTTTAAAAATTTAGGAAAAAAAATTACCTGTAATGTATGTACTATAATTCAGGGTTGCTATTTTTATTTGCAGCAATGTCTTGTAAAAACCTTGAACCTTTAACTCCTGATATTTGAGAATAAATCTCCAGACAACCCATAACCCCATATACTTGCATAAAATCGGTGGCAGAGGGAAGAGTCTGAGGCTGAGTATTCTGGTAGGGAGAGGGCTGGCCCTTCCTGGGAGAGAGAGGACTCAAGTGGGACTTCCTTTCGTATTGCTTGTCAGCGCATATTGCTGCTGAATCACAGGTTTTCAACAAGGAATCTGCAAGTTATGTATGTGAAAATTGTGGCAGCCAAACTGCTTTCACAGTTAGTGCTAGTCTTGGATCAGATTATCAACATGCTGTGTTGCAGAAAGTTAACTGGTACCTTTTAGGTGAGCATCCAAAATTTAGTTACTATCTAAGCTTTATTCCTATTATATCATTCTGTGGGATGTGCACAAATGAATGAGAAAAATGGTAGAATCAGATTCTTAACTGTTTCAACTAAGAACTTTGGCAACATTTTAGTACTTCCTCACCATGTTTCTTATCCCAGCTATAGCTACAGATCGAAAAGTTAAAATGGTCAAAGCTAAGCTGCAAATAGGTATTTTTTCAATTTATAAGCTGCCATGAATTTCCTTCTCATTCGTTTACCTCTGCTATAACTAACACAAATATATGGTTAATTTGAAAACTAAGCTTGATCTCTAAGCTAACCTGACGAGCTGACAATGGAAAAAACTGAACTAGATTAATGTGAATTATGATTAACGCTGTGTTAAGAATTAAAAAAACCCCTTTCCTCTAATAAGTTATAGTATTTGTGTCTTTAAGAGATTGAAATTCTCCAGGCCTTGTTCTCTAACACATGAAAGATACTAGTTGTTTTTAAAAGCAAATCTCTATCTTTTGAAGCCTGTTCTTCATATTGTGGGTGTCTCTTAAATTATCTCAGCTCTAAAAGCGTAATTTTTATTTTCTTCCACTTTAGTCCATGACTGGTGTACCGCTGCTTTGTGTACACTTACTCGCTATATGTTTTTATTTCTGCTGAAGGGAAATCACGGCTCTGCTAGTGACTCCATGGAAAAAGAGAATCCATTTCTAAGATGAAATGAAAAAATGGGCATGTTATTGTGCTAAATCAAAGAAATTATTGTTATTTTTGCCCTTTCTTATAGTGTGGAGCAAAATCTGCACAGGAGCTTTTGTCAAGAGAAGAGCTCAGCTCTCCATCGTGAGTCTTCCTGGATTTAACACTTAAGTTCTCTCTGATAACGTGTATGTTGATTTTATGTTTTCTGACAATTCCGGAGTAATGTTTTTTTCCTATAAGACTAAGCAGAGACCCTCAGACAGCCTTATCATACCACACAGTAATCTCTTATCACTGGACTTGACCCTCCTATGCTTCTGAACCTCCTTGCTTCCGAGAGCGATACTCACTATGGTTAACTCCATTATTTAAAGATTAATATATAAGGACAAGTGAAGACATTCAACCTTAAAGAGGCATCAATCTGATACTTTCTGAACACTGAATTAGTGAAAAAACTTTAAGATCATTTTACTCATCGCTTTTGTCTGTATCTCTTTCAGGTGATACTTTTGGGCTCCTTGAAGCAGCAGATCATTACTTTCTGTAGTTGTACGTCCCATTCCATTGGGATTGGTAGGACGATGACTGCTGCACTTCTGCCCATCAACCATCATCCTTTTGACGCTGGCCTGCCTATCATACACAGACAGTTGATACCATCACTGTCTTCATTGAGGAAAATTTCAAGGAGCCCTAGACGGGCATCTTGCACTGTATCCCATTATGAATTTGTTACTAGGCTTAATCATATTTCTAGTAAGCAATGATCATTTCTAGTAAGTATGATCATACTAGCATCTTCTAGATCATATCAGTGAACACAGTTGCTGATACGGAAAAATAATATCCAAACAATGCTTTCATATGAAACTAATGTGTTACTTCTGCTAGTTGGCATACATTTAGTTCTGGTTTAGTGTCAAAATTAGCCTTCAAAATTCATCATGGGTGTAATGAAATGGGTGCAATTTTTAGAGCTTTATAACGCATCTCAAGAAAAAATAGTTGCATTAAATGCTAAAGGCCGGAATGAATTGTCTTTAGTAGAATATTTAGCTTTTTAATCATTAGTGTAAAAGAGTGGAAAGTGTAAGGAAGTAAGGGAGATCACTTTTTCAGAGGCAGAAAAAGGAAAAAGTTTTCAAATATTCTTCTCAAATAGTGAACTATACACTAAGATATTTTCAGCTAAAATATAAGACAGTAGTCTTCAAATTGTATCCTGGTTTAATACTGCCACTCAGGAAGGTATCCCCCATTTAAGCTCAACTACTAAGGCTTATAAAAATAGCTAAACTGTTTGCTATGCCAATACCATTCGGTATGCCAATATCTGAAAACGTATCTGAACTATATAAAATTTAATCCCTGATCCTGTAATTCCAGTCATTGTTTCTCCTTTGCAGACAGATGTTAGTGAGTGTTTGAATCAAGTATTGCAAATTGCAAGATCACAATTCACTAACCAAAGTAACTCATCTGACATACTTGTCAGATGGAAAGCATTTTGAAGTAGATATGAAGTGCAAAGCAAAAAGAATACCTTAAGGATGTCATAGAATTATTTTATTATTTTTTAAAGAAAATGCAATGAATAAAAGGTATTTTAAATTATTTTTTTCAGGTTCTGAGTTCAGGGGAAAAAAACGGAGAAAAACCCATCTCCCTTCCCACTCAATTTCTTCCCCGCTGATTTTTTTGCATTTCTAGACTAAAAGCCCGATGTCACATTTTCAACAAAGACTTTCTGAAATGTACCTCATAAACTGAATTAATGTCAGCAAATAGCAAAGTAAAAATAGGTAAATGAGCTGAAGTATACACAGGTAATTTAATATCAGTAAATTAAAATAGATAAATTAATTGAAGGAAGTATACATGTTTGATAAATAGAGATAATATGACATTATTACCAGAACACAATATTAAAATAAAAAATAAATGCTGCATAATTACATTTATTCACTGAAATTATACAAATTAAAATAACATGGTTTTCTCTTTTGGAAATTTTTCTTTTGATCAGCCTTGTAGTATGGCAGCCTTCAGTTATCTATGTGAAAGTTTGATTAATTCAAATTTACAGAGACTTGTTTATCAGCAGCTGTCATCTCAGTAATGCTATCAACAACTGAGAAAGAAAAGCAAGCAAATGTTTCAGGTAATATCTGACTAAGCTATTGCACTCCTGTTTCATTAAGAAGAAATCTAGACAATTAGTGCTTGATTATTAGTCATGAAAAGACTGATTGCCCTGAAAAGGCCATGGTTATGAGTCTCAACGTTAAAAGCTATTAATTTTTAACACCTTAATTTTTCTTGCAGATTTTGTCCTTTTTTCTAACTTTCCTGTTTACTTCATGGTGTTCCTTTTTTTTTCCAAAACTTCTATGTACAATATAACTTACTTTGGCATATGATGATTAGGATATTTTTTAAGCTGTTGAGATTTTTTTTTACTCCATTTCCTCATAATTTATGGCTAAAGCCTAATTCTTAGATACTTTTTCTTTAGTTTCAAATGATTAAAAAAAAAATTGATTTTTTTTTAATTAAAAAGGTAGTATTCAAGCAGACTGTGGGTTTTTTACAGCATTATAAAATAAAGGTTTTGTCCTTAAGAGCTATAACAATTACTTCAGTAACACTGAAAATTTGAACCATATGCTCAGTAGTTGTAAATCAGTGATGCTCCACTGGAGTCAGACAAGAACCTGAGCTACAGTGTACTGCTATGCATTACAGTTGTCTGTGGTTTCAACTTCATTTCCTTTGGATGACAGTGTAGCACCTTTCATAAGAAGATACGGTACCTTTTACCGGTAAGTAATCCTCTTTGAAATAGGAGCTGAGTAAGGGTACAGCAGTCTTCCCCTTAAGAAGTTACAGTAGCACAAGAATAAAAATGGGGGGGGAAGCAATGTAGTGAGAACATTTGCTGCCTGTCTCAATTTGGTGGAATGTATTGTCTGACTATTAACTTTTAAAACAACTTAATTCATTTTCAGTTGATTTTTCATTTTAGCTTGACAGCTGTCTGTTGTCTGACAAGGACCCCCTGCTACACATTGGCCCCGTGCTAAAGAAAGAAGCTTTCTATAGTTGTCTTGCTTTCTCCTCAGTCTGGTCAGGTGGTTCAAAATCTCTATTTGGCATTTACCAGGGAGAAGTAGAGCTCAAAAAGCATAACACACTCCATGCCTGAAATCTGTTGGACATCAACTCTCCTGCATATGAGGAGTTAAGGTGAGAGCAACCAAGTGTGTGGGGATAATGCCATAAACGTGCAATCAACACAGTCGTGGGTTGGTGGTATGTAGCTGTGACAGTGGGGTTAAGCAGGACTGCTAAACATTGCAGAGGGGTGAAAATCAGTCTTTTTCCATTGGTAACAATTCCAGAGTTATTTGAACATTAAGGAAAAAAAAAAATTACTTCAAAGAATTTTGGAGTTACTATCTCTTCAGGAAAAAATTAGCATTCATCTCAAAATAGACACCTCTCTCATTTACCAACTTAAAGTTCAGAAGGGCCTTGTATCTTCTCATTTAGTTAATGTGGTCCCATGACCACTATTCTGTTCAATTAGTCAGGAAGCAATGAACATAACTAACTATTGTCCTCAGTAAGATCAATTATATATAGCTGTCCTGGTTTCATCTGGGATAGAGTTAATTTTCTTCCTAGTAGCTGGTGCAGTGCTGTGTTTTGGATTTAGTACAAGAATAATGCTGAAAACACACTGATGTTTGAGTTGCTGCTAAGCAGTGCTTACACTACTAAGTCAAGGACTTCTCAGCTTCCCGTGCTCTGCCAGGGGCACAAGAAGCTGGGGGGGGC
>NW_009195443.1:0-253 GCF_000690835.1 Fulmarus glacialis | reverse complement strand
TAGTTGCTGGCTAGGGTTAAACCACAACCATGTCAGCCTTTTTATCCAATAAACCCAAATTGTTAACAGTTTTATTACAGCTCTGGTCTCAAATGTGTAATTGTATCCACACAGGTGAGCCACTAAGTCCATGGAGAGCCACTGCATCCCTTGGGCTTAGCTCAGCCTGACTACTGCATTAAGGTATTGGTTTGCGTGGTAAGGTTTTGGTAGGGGGGTGGCTGCAGTGGTGGCTTCTGTGAGAAGCTGCTAG
>NW_009195442.1:10847-11918 GCF_000690835.1 Fulmarus glacialis | reverse complement strand
AACTGTCTTTATGTCAATCCACAAATTTTACTTTTTTTTCTATTCTGTCCCCCATCCCACAGTGGGGGAGGAGGGGGGAGTGAACAAGCGGCCGTGTGGTGTTTGGCTGCCTGCTGGGTTAAACCATAACACAGAGGCAGGAGGGTATGTTTGAATAATACACAAGTGGAGGGTGGATATGCCTTTCTAAAAGCTCCACTTATCCTCAGCCGGCAGGTATGCACTTGATACAGGAGCACTGGTTCCAGTAAGAAGTCAGAGTCATGGCAGGCTATACTGGTATGCCAGCAGCATCTAAACATCCACGGTAGCAAAACCAGAGTGACTGGGCAGAGCAGCATCATAGTGACTGCAGGACAAGCTTTGTGCCATGCTCTGCACTGCCCTGCACCCAAACATCCTGGCTGCTGCTGTGGCTCCAGACCTTTCTGCTACCCTGGTAAGAAACGAGGTGGTTTCTCAGCTTCTCTGCTCCAGCAGTGGAGAGGGAGAGGGGCTGAGAGGTGGGCTGGCTTCCTCTTTCCTGTTGGCAGAGCTCTGCTCCCCCAGTAAAGTGCAGTCCTGCTGTTTATGGTGACACTGGAAGGGGTCTGTGAGTCCTTAGTGGGAATGGTGAGGGGGAAAGTTATGCACTACCCCATGGTGGTAAGCAGGGGAAGGAGATGGCAGGAAGGGGAGGGCTGTTTTTGGCTGGGGTACACCTCCCTGCTCTGGACTTTTGCTTATGTTTGAATTCCAGCTCTCTCCAGGGAGCACACCAGTTTTGTGCTGACTTCCATGGACACAGGCTTGAAACTGTGTGTTGGCACTAGAGCAGAGGAAGAGCTGATGCAGGTAATTTCTGTTAATAAGCCATGTGCAGGGCAGCTCTTACCAGTGCTCTCTTGAACTGTCAGCAAGAGGAGGAGGTACGCACGTGCAACCTTTAAAAATAAGAATCAGAAAGACTCCAGAGTGATCCCTCCATCCAGGGTAGAAGGACTAAAAAGACAGGCTCTGCATCTGAAATCCAGACTAAGGCTTCAAGATGCACAAGCTGTGGCAGCAACAACTTTTTGATCCCAAATGCTT
>NW_009195442.1:0-10826 GCF_000690835.1 Fulmarus glacialis | reverse complement strand
CCCCACCCCCGCCATGCTCCAAATGCCTAATTATCCTCCAATTGTATGTGGGTCAGCTGTGAATGAGATCTAAGATGTGAAAGAAACACCCTGTGTTTCTGAGGCTGATTCGCAAACAGTCCTGCTGCCTCTTTGGGGGGCCGGTGACACAGTGCTGGGACATTGAGTACTCAGAGGAGGAACTGGGATAGCAAGGGACTGGATGGTCCTTAAGGCAATATAGCCCCCCAAACCAGGGTAGTATGCAATCACAGCAAGTTTTAATACACATCAAAACTTTACCTCCCCAATCTGGCACCTGAAACCCCACTGTAGTCAACACAGCTCAGCCCTGGTAGCTCAGCTCTGCAGCAGAGCCCCCAAAACACGTACAGACCCGGGCATAACCCAGCCTTCAGCCATGGCTCTAAGGATGCCTCGGCTGTTACCACCTGACCCCAAATAAGTCCTGTGCACCCAATCTTAACAAGCATGTGGACTGTCTTGTAATCCTGTCATGGCCTAGGTTGAATCTTTAATTTCAACATGACCCAGCCCCATCACCAAATCTCTACATGCCCAGATAATCAGACTGTAACCTCAGGTGTGTCCTAGATCTGAAGTATGATTGCAGTGTAGCTCAGCCCTTGCACCAAGCCATAGTACAAGCCATGGGCTTCCACCTCTGATTGAGCCTAATTTTGAGCTGTTGAGCCTACAGCAACCCAATATGAGCATCAAACATGGTTTGTCTTTAACCTTGAAGTCCAGGACAATACAGTCCTAGCCAAGCCATGAACCAATTATTTTTCTTGCTGCTTACTCCTGGGTCTCAACAGCAACACTGCTCAGCACTGAGCTTCCAGCTGAACACTCAAAACCAAGGTTGGATCAGAAAATCTATTCCTCCCCTCTCTGAACTTCTAGCGTGACTCTCCATCATGCAGACAATCAAAAGTTTGAATATCCCACCGTAAAAAGTGTAGAGCTGAGAGGAACAAGCCTGAATAGTCTTCTGCATAGAGCAAGCCCATGTTATCTCAGCTCCCATCACTAGCAGTGTCCACAAAGTCTTGGGCCCAGTCCACTGCCCGTCATCCCGCAGACCCCAGGGGCTGCCTGCCGCTGCGTGCTTGCAGTGCTATGATTGATCTATAGCAGTCTTTGTCAGAGGGCTGTTGTGTCACATAGATCAGTGACAGCATGCGCAATGTGTGGGTGTTTGCTTTGTCAGTAATACTTCATCATCTTTTAATTCATTAAATATGTTTGTCATTCATCTCTATTAGAGGTTGACACTGCTGCTGTTTGCTCTGCCCTGTGTCAGTGTGCTTGTAAATTTATACAAAAACCAAGAGAAAAATCACATTTGTCTTCTTTTGGATTTAGAAAATGGGCTTTAGGAGATGAGCTTCTCTATTTCATGTGTTCCCCCAGCTCACAGCCTTCCACCCCGCAAACTCCCCTTCACACTGTGCAGCTCCCAGCCCTACCCATGCGCTTCCCAATCTCGTTCCACCCCACTCAGCATGTGTCCCAGTCCTCCAGCCCTCATACCTCAATCCCAGACCCTCCTGCCTCCCACACACGTGTTCTCCCCTGTTCATGCCTTGCCTGTTGTTCGCTCTCTGCACCCTGCTACTCCTGCCAAGACACCGTTGGGTACCTGGGACCCACTTCTTTTCTTAGGGTACTTTTCTGAGAGATGGGTTCTGGAGTGGAGGGGGGCTTTCCTCTGCCATCTCTCCTCTGGGCAGCTGATTCAGGCCCCGCCTCATCCTTGGTATTCCCTATTAATTAGAAGGATAATGTCATGCTCTACTGGCTATAAGGATCCCTGATATTTTCACTGATATTAGGGACAATGTATAGATTTAGGGGTCTCCGCGAGGGTAACATTCAGCTGTGAGCTGAGATAATGCCTCCCGATGAGTACCCATGGGACAGATCTCATAATGTGGTGGTCACCTCGTTTTTGATGTGTGCTATTACCCACAGAATCAGGTTCAGTGAGTGTGTGTGCATGTGTGCGCACACGTGTGCATGTACACGGAGGTGCGTGTGGGGATTATACTCTCTGGTTGCCCCTGGCTCTGACGAGTTTGGGGTTCCCCAGTGAAAGAAACACACGGACACATGGGAGCCAATCCAGCGGAGATATCAATGTGGTCAGGGGCTGTAGGGTGGGATATACAAGGAGATGCTCAGGGGACTGTGTTTGCTTAGCCTGGGGAAGAGAAGGTGAAGAGATTTTATTGCTACCTTCACATCTCTAGTTGGAGGGTTTAGAGACTCTTCTCAGAGGTGCACAGGGACAGGACAAAAGCCATCGGACACAAGCGAGAGCTTGGGAAATTCAAACCAAATATAGGAAGAAAATTTCCCAGAGCAAGGTGGGTAATGCTATAACAGAGACCAAAGACGCTGGACAATCTCATCCCTGGAGACAGCTGAAACTCAGCTATGCAAAGCCTGATTTACTGGCTCTGGTTGGACATGCTGTTCAAAGGGGTTCGGACCAGAGACCTTCTGAAGTTCCTTCCAAAATCAATTAGTCTGATTATTACTCTTCTGTCTCCGGTGCCCCCATTTGGGTTACAGCCTCTCACTTGTCCCCAGGGGGGATTTGTCCATCCTTCCCATCTGCAGCTCTGAGCATGCAGTCAGCCACAGCCTGGTCCAGCTCTAGGATTGGCAGCAATTAGGCCTGATGGATTGGCAGTTGAGAAGGTGCTGAGCAGGGGAATTTTGAGGTTTGAACCAGCAGCTGAAAAAAAAGGCAAAAGGAGCAGACCCTGTTGCTGGGCCATGTGGTCTGAGAATGTGGTCCTGTGTTTTGGCACATGTTTTCTTAATGATACATCTGTGCTCAGCAGCTCCAGAGACCCAGGTGCCTCATTGAGAACACTGCTCACTTTGTCTTGGATTACGCTGGCTAATTAGGAAACACAGGTCTTTGTCTGCCTCTTTAAAAGATGTGTTTGCTTTTGTTAAGCAGCACCATGTTCAGCTTGCACTTTTATATTAATCCCTAAATACTGTAACAGTGTGTTGCAGACAGAGTTTTGTTAAGGCTAATTCTATTACTCGGCAATGTTTGCTTTAAGCTTCTAGGTATTAAAAATGACAGCTGTTTGCAGAAGGGCTTGCAGGTGGAGCAGCAAACCCAGCAAGTACCCCAGTCACAGAAAAACCCCTGCTCATAAGAGACACTTTTGCCACTGAAGCTAGCTGTTCCTCTGGAAGAGAAAGCAGGTTTAACTCTTCATGGGTATGGAGGATGAACATCTCTAAAGTGGACAGAAGACCAACCTGGAGGTTAAAACTGGATTCACTCATGTAAAGTGATAAAAGTTCAGACCTAGATTTCTGCCACATGTCTCACACCTGGGCTAGACACAGATCCTTTGGGAGACTTGCATGACTTTGACCTGAATGTTTGCCTTTCCAATCTGTGCCATCAATCTCCAGCTCCACCAGTTTTACCTGCCCTCCTTACTACATTGCCCTTGTCCGTAGGAAGCAGAATGGGGAATTATGACTGTTTTTCTTGGATATCTTTATTTTATGTAAAAAAAACACTGGAGGATAAAGTGATCCTATACATCAACAGTAATTGCTGTATCTATCTGCGCTCCTATAAACACATACCTCTCTCTTTGTAGATGTTGCAATTTTAACATGAAGGAATGCCTCAGAGACTAAACACAGACATTTTAAGCTTCAACAGTGGTTCTTAACACATTCAGTCCTCAAAGGTCTCCTTTTAATCCAGCCTCCTCTTCCTCTGCAGGTACATCTGGGGCACCTCCCAGGTGACGTGGACTTGTACAACGAAGTCTGTAACTGTTTGAAAAATAAACTGAAGTCATAAAAAGGGAAAAAAAAGCTTCAAGGTCCAGCTAATCTTTCATATAAATGGGCCTTATATATTAAACACCCTCCGCAAAAACAGGTAAGGGTGGTGATGGGAAAGGCAGGTGATTCATCTGTACACACCCCTTTCATTTTAAGAAACTAGTAGGCAAATGTGACTGTAGTTTTGGCTGGAGAGAAAAAGAAGGTTGTTGTCCAGGGAAAAGGGGGTAACAAAGGCAAGTGACAGGTGGAAGGAAGTTACTGTATTGCTCCTTTCCTCTGCATCCCTGCTGGTGTTACGGCACTAGCAGAGTGTTGTATCAGGGACGGACGGGAGCTGCTCCTTCAGGTGGAGGTTAAGCAATGCTGCCAGGGTATGCTGGAGGGCACAACTGGGTCCTTTGCTCTTAGATCTTCTTGTATCTTCTTTACCTTCACAGATGAGTGAAGGGAATTAATCTAGGGATGGATGGAGTGGGCTATTGTAATTGTAATGGTGATGCTGACTGTCATGGTGACAATGGTGAGTTAGCAGTGGTGACTCTGCTCAGGATGGAGCAGCTTTGATGACACTTATCCCTTCTCCTTCTCGCCTCCCTTTCCTTGAGAAGGCTAAGCATGAGGAGTCTGTAGCAGGAAACTCTCCAGCAAACCTGTGTCCAGCATGGGACCAAGGTGTGGGGACAGACAAACACTTCTTATTAAGTGTCTGACAGTGGCACCGAAGTGCTATAGAGAGAGGGGTGGTGGGGAAGGCTATCCAAGGCCTGGGGACAGAAGGTGTCCATCACAGCATGGGCAGTAGCCTGCAGAGACAGGAATGCAGAGGCTGACATATTTTGCTCTGGGTCCCTGACAGCTCATGATAGACTTGTACTGCCATCACCCGTGCTGATGGCAATGCGCAGCAATAAAATACTGGGGGACTTCTGCTTCTGGCTTATTCATTTGCTCTGGAGCTTTACTCTGTTTTTATGCCCCACTCCCAGCAGTGCAGTGCTGTGGCAGTCATAGCACAGTGTGCTTTCTGCTGTCAGAGCTGTACCAGTGAACCGTTCCAGACAGGTTTTGCCCTGATGGGCTGGGCTGGGAGCAGTACGGGTTATGCTGGTCAGGTCCCACTCCACGAGGTGCAGCTAGCTCTGGCCAGCACAGGACCCCATGAGGCTTCAAAACACACACAGCTGAGGATCCTCAAACTTGCTAGCATGCAAGATCAGAATGGTCAGCCTAAAGGTTTTGGATTTCCTCTATTTACCCACAGCCCATGAAATGGTTTGAAAGCAATATATCATGGATTAGAGTAGTTCTTAACATTCTGTCTGACTCCTTGGGGTTTCTGAAATCACTCATGCTATGCCTCTCATTCAGTACACAACAAACACACCATTTGCTTTATCAGGGCAGAAATTGATGATTCTTTTTAACAGCAGCAGCATCCTCTGTGTCCAAAGGACTTGCCTTTTGTCTGTGACTATGTGTCTGCATGGCAGACTACCACATAGCTGCAGTTCCTACAGACCTCACAGCCCAGCAGCGTTTTGATGTGAGTGTTAAGCCAGGAGAGCTGTGCAGCTGTAGGTGTGGGGAGCTGTGATTACTATGCCCATGGTAACAGAGAAAATGATGTACCAATGCAGCTGCATGTTAACATGCAGCAAAAACGCAACTCTGTTGGGTCCAAAGCAGGACAGTGTAGAGGATCAGGGATGCTTGTGATGAAAGGAGTCCTCTGAATGGGGAGTCTTAGGTTCTGGTTCCTGTTTGCTCCTATATTGTTGGTTACTGAATGTAAATGCATGAAGTCAAAGGGCCAGGTGCTACAATGCCAGTTTTCATCTGCCCTCTAAACTCTAATGGCCGGTTAAGTGATTTATAGCCACCTGCGGTGCTCTGACAGAAGCTGCTGTGTGCAGGGCAAAAAGTTCTGGCACCTTTACTGCTCTTCTGCCCAGTCATATGTGGCTTTTTAATTTCTGACACGAATGGGCCCCAGAGGGATCCTTCTCCTGGATTAAATGTTGGCTTATCCTACCTGTGCTCTGTGATCATGAGTGTGCTAGGACAGCAAGGGGTGGAGTTAAGCACAGAAGGCTATGTTATGTGATGCTGATACTCCTGTGAGTCAAACGCAGTGAAGAGCAGATGGAGCAATGGCTCCATATTCAGAATGCATCTGATTTGATTACATTGGTCCTTACGTGAACAGAAAATAATTTCAAGACAATTACTGAAATCTTTTGCATCTTCTGAGTCTCAAGCTGAGAGAGATCTGATCAGTCAGTGTTTCTGGGAGCCAGTCCTGGGATGCCCAGCACTGGATCAGGGGTGGTGGGGACATATGAGTTTTGCACTTAGTTTTCCCTGAATCATGGCCCTCTTTTTGTGAACAAGTTGTAGTCATCATTGCTGGGGCCATCAAAGTCATGGGGAGAAGCATCAGTGAAGTAGAGGATTTTTTCTATCTGCTCGAGTTAATTCAGCATTGTCCCTTCAAAATGTGATCTCGTCGCTGAGCTGAGCTGCCTGAAGTCTGCTCTGCCAGGTGAACATCTGTGCTCAGATCCGCTATTAACAATCATCAAACTGTGGCTTCAGTAAAATTAAGGGCACTCTTGTCTTGGCTCATGAAAAAGTCAATAAGAAATAAGTCAGTGATGACAGAGTTGCAGAGTGCAGATCTCAACATGCCAACACTAGGGCTCAGTCCAAGAGCCACTCCATACAGGCGGGTGGAAAGCTGTCCTCCCCTCTGAGTCAAATGTGCCTACCCTGAGCTCTGGTCCTGCGCTGGCCCCAGTTCTGCATTGGTACTGGTTCTCAGGCTACATTTGACCCCATCTCACACACACCTCATACACCTGTGGGTTAGAAGGTACTCCACAGCACCTCCTTCTGATAAAGACATACTTGGGAAGAGAGGAGATGTTTGGTCTGTCTCTACCATTTAATGGGAAAAGCCAGAGGCAGTTATTACCGAAACACTTCCCATACACTGTAACTGTAGGATGAGAGAACATTAAGCCACTCCACTGCAGCATATGGATGTTGTTGAAAAGACCAGAAAATGCACTATTTTTTTTTCTTTTACCTAGGTATTGTTTTGTTATCGGGAGGTAAGCACCCAAAGAAAGCTCTCCCTCACTAGGCGTGTGCCATGGAGCAAGAGTCCTCTCAGGCACACCCCACCCCACACTCATGGTCCCCCCTGAGACTGTCTAGGGTATTCAAATACACCACAGATTCCTCCAAGCCTGTGTGCTTGAGTTTTCTCCTCTCCAGTGAGGATGTGGCCTGGACTCATTGCTGGGCATCAGACTGTGGGGGAGACCATAGTGGATACCCACCTTTGAGTTTAGATTCAACCTTAACTGCTTATCAGAGATCTCCCACCCGTCACTGCTCTCACCCTTACACCAGCTCTGCAGGCTCAGCCGTACCGCACAGGTGCATTCATCCAGACAAGGGCTGAGTTATAGGCAAAGCAGGGCCTGTCCTTGTTCCGGTATTTGCCAAGCAGACTGTCTACAAAATGCCTCTTCTCTGAGAAGCTGTAAGAGATAGAAAAGCATAGGCAAGGAGAGCAGACGGTGCTTGGGAACAGCCAAGACCCGCCTTTTTCTGTGCCTGCCCCACATCCTTCCCCGCTCTGCCTTCAGCCCTTCTCCAGCACTCAAGGGTCAGACAGTCTGCCTGCAAAGGCCTGAGGACACGGTTCAAAACCCTTCCTTTCCCTGGGCTGGGGGTGCATGGTGGATTCCAGGCTTGATCTGGGCCATAAGTCAGTTTTGCCCAGATAGTATTAGTATGCACCTACCAGCCAGCTGTGGATGAGGGAGAATCCCACCACAGCTGGAGCTAGACATGAGACCTATGATGCTCACCCACTCCCTGCATATCTCCTTCATGCACATGTGGTCCCAGCTGGAGCAGCCAGACCTGGAGAAATCATGCAACCTATCCGAACTCTAACATACCTGGCCAAAGTTAGACTGAAGCCGTCAAATTCGTTTTGGACACAGCTCTTTTACATATATGGACTCCAGTGGAAACTGAGAAGACCTGACATATCTCACAGCTCATGTGGACATATTGCTCACTGGTCTCCAGGTAAAACATGCGAATAAATGCCTTTAGGAAAATAAGTCTAGCAAGATACTGCAAGTTAGCTTTGGTACTTGGGGAAATTTGCAGGCTGCAGACAGCTGCTCTGTTGAGACGGTGCAGGTCATTAGAAGGCAATTTGCACAGCAGCCACCCTGCACCCAGATCTGCCTTGTGCTGTTCAAACTGTACCTCGAGGAACATCTTACCCTCTCGCTTTCTTGTCCCTGTTACCAGAGATGTGGCAGTGGCTCCTACATGGCTCTTCCCCGAGCCACAGGGACTGAAGGATGATCCATGGTCTCTCTGTCCTCAGAAAAATGCAAATGCAGAAGTGATGTTTGTGGAGTCAGCGGGGAGCAGGTGCTAGGCAGAGTCAGAAATGCTCCTTCAACTTCCAGCTCTCACAGGCTCTCATTCAGCTCAACCTGTTTTTCCTTACAACTTGCCAGTCATCTTCTCTCTTTGTTACAGAATAAGCTCTGAAGCTTTAAATTTTGTTCGTAGATGACAGAACAAAAAAAAAAAATCAAAAAAACAGCCAGTCTTCCCAACCAAATCTTACAGATTTGGTTGAACAGACTTTTACATGGAGACCAGGACAAGCTGGTGCCACAGAAAGGCTGGTATTCTCTCCAGCATAATTTCAAAAGCAAATAGAGCCTGCATAAACCTTGGTGCTCACGCAGCATTGCAGACCAGGAAGAGAAAGCGGCTGGAGGTCACAGTGGAAATGCTTGTTCACATTTCTTGGCATGTTTTCCTGAAGGTCCGGTTTAAGGACATAAATGGAGCATTTGCAGTTGTTAAAATCATCAGCATACAGGAATTCTCTCCCTGCAAGTGTTCTCATTGCTGTGTTGGGATTGAGACCTACCACACTGCAAGGGAGCTGGAATTACAGTAAATCACCTCCCCGGCAACCAGCGAGTGAGGAATGTCCAACCTCTCACCAGGAATACTCCGTGATCTGCTCCATGACCTGCTCACTGATCCCAGGCTGCTGCTTTCTGCACCCCCTCACTGACTTTCATCTCCCTGAACGTTTCTGCTTCTGCAGCTGTCCAGCCTTGCTAGTATTGATGATACACAAGTGACAAAATAAAATAGAGATTATTAATTTCAAGCTCTGCTGGTAGTAAGGTAGTAAGGAAAAGAAAATCAATGCTTGGCAAATGGAATCAGGAGAAACTGGAAGAAAAGAAAGGCTCTCTCCTAGTTTCAGTAGCTTGTCTATAACAAAGGCGGAGGACTGTAAAAAAATAAGCTTGACAGTGTTGTTGCTTCAGCTGCTGTACGTTAAAGCTTTTTGCATATTAATGGCAAAATAAGCTACCTGTTTGTTTAAATGGTCTTGTTGACATTCACTACAAAGTGGGAGAGCATTAGGCTACATGAAGTGGGGAGAGAAGCCTGCGGCTCCAGCATGACTTATGCCTCTTTTTATTTGGAGCCAGGTGTGAGAGCCCTGCAGGTGCAGGACAGGAGACCCCGTGCCAGCGAGGCCCTTTGCTTGTGTGCTCCCTTGGGTGTGCACCCAAGAGACCTCCGGAGCTAATCCCCAGGGACATCAACGACCTGCAGCCTACATGCAGGAGTGCTGCACAGTGAAACTAAGGGGAAGAGAAAGCGCCTGGAATACAAAGTGCTCCAATTAAAGCCAGGACTCAGTCGTGTACTGCAATATTTGAAGGAGTTCATCAAATTTCCAAGCACCAACAGTCTAAGAGGGTATTGGGAGTTAGACACAGAGGTTCAGAGTCAAATTTCAAGAGCACAGCTCCTATCTAGAGACCCAAATAAGGGGCCGATGTTTGAAAGGCTTTGGTCTTGTAGCTGTCATTTTAGCAGTGTAACAGGATTTTTAAAAGGCTATGGGTCTAGGGCTACAGAGGGTACCAAGAGTAATCAAGGGCTGCAGAAACTCTCCCTGAAAGGGGCTGGAAAAGATTAGGAACTATTCATGTAGTGAGCAGATGAATAACAAAGGGTGTTTTAACTGTCTGTAAAACAGCCAGGTACAGGTAAGTTCTCTCTGCCTCATGACAGAGGCAGAAGCATATTTTTCAATTAAACTGAGAGATGGAAAATCCAGAATTGATGAAAGGACATTTTCTTTTGCACAGTGAGATGGGATTCAGCTCACCAGCTAGAGACATCTAAAACACAGACATCTGCTCCTGAACTGGCTATTTCAGGCTTCTCTTTAAGATAGTAGGGGGAAAGAGGCACTTTCAGGGAGCAATTCATTTGACCAAATACGAATATCCATTTGCAGAAGAGATAGCTCACACCTCATGCTCTGCTGACTGTATCGACTAGATCTCCACTGATAATAAGACCAACTAGGAAGGCCAGCACAGATTAGACACCTGCCTAGTCAGATGAGTTTTTTCTTGGAATATTAAACAGTGAAACTCATTTCCACAAGACGTTATGGAAGGCAAAAGATAAACTGCATTCAAAACCGAGACTGGAATAAATATGAAAAACAAGAATAGCCACAGTTGTCACAGCTGGTGTTAAGAGCATTTTGGAATGGATATAAAACTGCTTGGTTCAAGGCTTAAATCCATTTTAAACTCTTAGGATTAGGATTAAGATCTTCACATGGGCCATTTTATTTCATATCTACCTGCTGGGTGATTAGAGGTAGGCTACTAAGCTGGATGGACCATGAATCTACTTTAGACTGTCAATATTTTACCTGCACACAGTCTCCCAAGATTTCTTGAAAATCTAGCAGCTTGTACTGAATCCTAAGTAGTGTGAAATCGGAAGTTTAATGGAATAGTCCGGATTAGAATGGAGTACAGCAGAACAGAGTAGAATAGGACAGAACAGAGCTAGAAAATCAAAACAAATCATAGAATCATAGAATCATA
>NW_009195441.1:0-5146 GCF_000690835.1 Fulmarus glacialis | reverse complement strand
CGGAGTAAGGAGAGCCGCGGGGAGGAGGTGAGCCTGGCGAGGTGAGGGGCGAAGGGCCGTACCAGCCGGCAGCCCTGGCACACGCACGCACATTTACCCGCACTCGCAGGGACAGACGTGCGCTCCGCACATGCCCAAAGGGAGGGTGAAGCCCAAATGAAGCTGCTGCCCGGGCCCGGGCCGTGCCCCTCAACTGCGCCCGCATCCACAGACTGCAGAAGAGGCGGGAGACGAGATGGACCTCAAGGGTGCAGCTGGGCAAGAGGCGTGATGCTCCGCATCCTCGAGAGATGTGCCCACTAACGCTAGGTCCAAACTTTCAATTAATACCCTCCTCCCAAGTTAGGAGAATAATTTTGAAATGACACGATTTTTCTTATGCCTCAATTTATTTCCTGAACTTTGCATCTTCTATGCAGGATCATATTTCTTAATTATTCTCCATCACCACAAAGGCTAGATATTTATTTTTAAAGCTGCTACCTCTCCCTTCAGCCCAAGTCCTGTGGTATTCTCCACTTTGTAAATTGCTGCAGAAATCAAAACTCCCAGAGGGAAAAAAAGACAAAAGGGCTGTGTGAATGCACAGGCAGGAAGGTGCCCTGTCCCAAAATAAGTATGGGGCTTGCTGCATACCTGCTTGGAGGAAAGCAAACAGGGCCAGAGTGGAGAAATGATCCACTGAGGAGTCACGGACTCCCAAATTTGTGACGGCTGCTGCAGGAAGGACTCATGAGGGATGGAACATGGAACCTGCAAAACTACGAGACATGAGTTCTATAAAACACAACTTTTGAGGGGAGCAGAGGCTGCAACCGTGACACTTTATATTTACAGAGTGACAGATAACACACAGTCACTAGCTGGCAGAGCACAAATAACACTTGACTAGGTTTTGCCATCTGCACTAAGCAATAAGGACCAGAGAGTGAAAAACTTCAGCTAGTCCAAGGCCCTCAGCCTGACAGCCTGAGGCCCCTTGTTGCTCCATGATCAATCCTTTATGTTGGGAGTAACACCAAAGCGCATACATTTCCCCTTATAAGAAATTAGGTCTCTGCAGTAGAGAGGTACTTTTTTTCAGCAGCTTGAGGTAAGGAGGGGCAGGAGGAAGTAAGTCAGGACTGCTTCACTTGTAGCCATCATCTCGGGTAGTTTTTGCATGTCTGAAAGGATTTGAACTCGTGCCTCTAAAATACAAGATACCACTGACCTTACGGCTTTACAGTCTGCAGATTGCAGCAAATACCATTATGTCGATCACAGTGAATCATACTCTCACAACCATATGGGTCAGAAGCTTGTTGTTCAAGGATAAAAAAGATAGTTCATAAAAAAATCCTAATAGATTCTTGTTTAATCATTCCAGAGTTGGAGATTTAAGCTTGGGTCTTTAATTCCTGTGTCTTAATCCAATACTGAGCATTGTATGTGTACAACAAACATGCAGAAGAGAAGAGCTGTCACTGTGGGTGTCCTCTCAAAGCAACAGGGATGGAGGTTGCATGCCAGCGAGAAAACTGGGTGGTACCAAAGGTGCAGAAAAATGGGAAATAAAGACTGAATAGCAGAGCATATTAGGGTAGACAGGTTAGATTATACATATTGGCAAACATTATATAGTAACAGAACAGAAGGCATTTAAAATATTAGTGAAACACTGGCATAGACTTCATCTGAACTGCAGTTTTTAGACACCTTAACTGCTTTCTTACAGTGAGGACCATAAAACCTTTCAGCCCCTGGCAGGGTTTAGAGCAGTCATAGGACTGCTCTGAATGGCGTTCAGTTCCAAAACTACCTCAGGCTGCATTTTGCAGCTAGAAACAGTAAAACACAAAAGTCAACTTTAGGGTGATTTGCTGAAGGGAGTGCTAGGCTGTTCGGCGTGTCCCCTCAGATGTACAGCACAGGCAGCTATATACTGCCGCAGTGTATTTAACGTTTAGGATACTCTCTGAAGGATGTTATTCCCTAACGTTCAGTAATTTCAGTTTCCAATTTCATTGCCAGAAGTTAAGATGGCTGTCATACACGTTTTGAGGCAGGGTAATTTTTTCCTTAAATATACCAGCGGGTGTCTCTGCGCTGCACAGAACATCTGTGTCTCTCCCTTTGCTTGATTCAAACATCCTTCGCTAGAGCCAGGGAGTCAGCAAAGCAAAACAGAAAACATGCAAAAAGCAGAAACAGAGTGCATTCAGCACCCTGTGCATTTGTAATCATCAGCTGCCCGTTATTCTGTAACACTCTCTTCCTATGATCAGTTTATATCTGTGGCTTGTACACATACCTACATCCCTGGGATTCCTGTGAGGAATTTGCTTCCTGGAAAAAGGCACAAGTCATCTAGAATCCAACCATAAGGATGAAAGAGGCATAGCCGCAGCCTGCAGCACTCGTGGAGGAACAGCAACCACTGACCTCACTTCATATTTCCTATAACAAACACTCATAGCATCCACCATGGGAGGAAGGGGGCATGGGGGAATATGAAGTGGGGACAACAGCTTTCTGTTATTATAATAAATTGGAGACGCAGGCCAGCATGAGCTTTATATACCCCTACCCAGTCTCAGCAATCTTTCAGAGGATTAATAAGATTAGAAGCCCCTATTGTTTTGCTAATGGCTGTTTATTTGAAATATGGCTTTTCTTGTAAACATACAGAAATGACCATATGTTACTCCATACTCCAGTGCTGCTTTGGACTACTACTAAAAGCAAAGAATGAAAATCATGTTCCAACTCCAAGTTTTACAACAAAGAAACAATTAATTTGCCCTTCAACTCTGCTGCTGTGGAGTCTTACCTGGTTGAGGGTAATGCATTAAAATAGCTTAAGAGTACTCTTTCTTTGAAAAATGTTGCTGCAGCTTATGCTGCTGTAAAAAGGCTAACAATGCTAACAATCTATTTAAAAATCCATGGTTATTTGAATTCCAGATGTATATTTGCATAGATAATTTGAACTCTGACTATATCCAAGCCTATCACCCATAAAGTTGACGCAGGCAAGTTCTCAAATGATGCAAAATACTTCCCATGATATTAAAAATTTTCAAATGAAAGTAAGAGTTTTGGATTGAGACACCATCGAGCTGAACACTACTCTTGTTGAATTCCAAACTCTCCAAAGTGAATGAAACACGTCAGAAAGGTAATTTTAATTATAGAGCTTGAAATAGAGCATATGGCAAGACTTAAGGTTGAAATTAGCTTCTGTATCTTACAAGTCTATTTTCAATAACTTGTAGTTTAATCATTGAGGCTATTACTTCCCATGCTTGATCTCTTTCATGAGAAACGATTTCTGGAAAATTATTCAGACATTTTTGAGGATGCGTAAGGACAAAATTAGGTACTTTTAATGAGAAACAACATTTTAACCATTCTTTTAGTGGAAATACTATCCCTCTATCCTTCCACAGGAGGGAGTAGGAACTTGAGATCTGGCAAAAAAGGTAGCTTGGAGCTCAGACAGATTTTTCTGTACACGCAAAAATATTCCTGTCTGACAAAGAACCAGAGCAGGAGAGAAATTGAGAGGATGACATGAGAGTATATTTACACTCTGTTGGTCACTGACTGGTACTGTGAGCTCTAGATACCAGTCCAGAACCTGTAACTTTGGACATTAGGTTACTCTAAGTTACACTGGGGTTTGTTTAAGAATCAGATCGTGGGCTGGGTGAATATAAAATTAGCTGTTCCTCTCAGTAAGCAGATCTCAACTTTCCCATGAATCTAGTCCCACAAATTAAAATGTTTTACTGTCCCATGAAAATGTTTTCTCTATAAGCTATTACCAGGATATCAGGTTTGTACCACAAGTCAGGTAACTCGAGTGTCACTTCAGAGAAGCAGAAGTTGCCCAGATTCTCTCCTGAGTCAAAAATACAATCATCTCTCATCAGTCCAGTCCATATCCTGTGGATGCATATAGCCAGATGCATATGGCTGCTTAAATTCAGGTAGCCACAGCCTTCCCATAGCAAAACAAAGGAGAAAACAAAAATAAAAAACATTTTTAGAAAGCAATTTGTGTGGTCCTATATTGGCTATTTCTCACACGTGATAGTACCTATTGATGCCCACAGTTGCTCATTTGGCCCAGGTGAGAGGCAATCCTGTCGTGAACACAAAATTCCTCAGTTTACTGACAGTTTTACACATTGGGAAGATGTTTCAGCTTTCCTTAAGTATATATGAAAATCTGCATAAACGCTATGCAAAAAGGATACTAGTACCTACTGCAGTTGCAAGTCTTCAAATTTAAGAATTGTTGTGTTACTTTAGTTTTGCCACCCTACTCTTATGCATTATGTGAACCTTTACATGAGCTCAGTGGTTTTTTCTATGAATTCCTGTCTCGTTCAGTATAAAAGGTGAATATATATGATACAGCATCTTTGCAGTATTTCTTTATATTCTTACCAATCAATCAATTCAGGTGTAATTTACAGCTAAATGGTGCTAAATAAAAACTCAGGTTCTTTTTTCATTGTGCCGATGAGTGCCATTCCTGAGGGTTCTCCAAGGTTCCTGGCTTTGAAACTTTTCTTCCAAAAACACAGGTAGGAAAAGATTATAGTCTCTTTGTTTCAGTATACGCAACTGAGATACAAAATGACGTGGAAATTCCTAAATAAATTGCAAATATCTCAGCAACTATACACCCAACTCAAAATATTAATAGCCTGTTTTTTCAGAAACGCTAAACATTTTCCATATTCTTTACAGGGAAGTATGAAGATAGAAAAGATTCCCCAAAATTAGACCTGAGGCTGGCACTTCAAGCTGGTTGAATGGAGAATAAAGAATATGTATCTACTGTCTTTGAAGAAAAAATGACTGAAGTGGCTTGCACAGTAACACGTAGTGTGTGAAAGATACGGAGTTTAGTTCTCCTATCTTGCTAACTTGTTTTAAGCACTTTCTACTATTTGAAATCATGCAGTGTAAGGCTTTCACAAGAAAATGCACAGGTTTCAAAGAAAATCACTTCATTCAAACCTCAGTAATAATGCACACATGATCTTTACTTTGGCCTTTGGATTTTGCTGTTCTTTCAGCATCATTTTTGGAGGGAAATATATAATGCATATTTGTATGTTACTGTCGTGGTTGAACCTGGCAGGCAGCC
>NW_009195440.1:0-20253 GCF_000690835.1 Fulmarus glacialis | reverse complement strand
TCTATGATTCTATGATTCTATGATTTGGTGCAGCCAGGCTGCCTTCCCAAAGAATACCCAGGAGAAGGAGGAAGGGTCTCACCCAGACAGAGCATTATGATCAGGGCAAGGCGCTCACCTGGACACAACAGCTCAGAAGTGCCCACAGAGCTAAGTTTTGGATACAGCCACACAGATTTTTTGCAGTTCCCACACAGGCCTTTTGCTGCATTTCTCCTTGCACCATCCCCTTTGAGCTGACGTGGCTTTTGAAGACTCACTGAAGGAATGCTGAGACCAGCCAGAGCGTCAATTCTTCACAAGCACTGAGAAGCTGACATGGGAAATGCAGAAGGCTCAGCCCCTTTGCTAACAACCACACTCTGTATGTGGCAGACAAATGGCATTTTGCAGGCATTCCAAAAGGAGGACGCCATCCTGCAGCGACCGTGCTGTCAGCAAGGCTTTCCCTGAGCAAAGAGCACAGCCATGGACCCACGTTCTATTCACCTGTGACTCGGGACTGCAGCGCTATAGAAGATAAAAAATAACTCGGTCTTTGTTTCTGGGGAAACAGCCCAAATGTATTCTGCCTACTTTTCTTTTAGATGTAGAAGTAAAATAAAAAGTAAATTGTCTGCTTTTTTTAGTACGTTTTGCATGCACGTAGATTTTAGCATGCACTAAGGACCCTACTTCAGGCTCAGTATACTACTCCCACTGAATTTAATGGGAACGTGGCTGTTTATATTTTAACAGGGATGGAATTAGGCCCTTCATTTGAACTTTATAGCTTTTTTATTCCTTTTTTTATTAATCTATGTCATCATTCTTAATTTGCTTCTGCTGTGTTCTGAGAACTTCATAACTACACTCCAGCATCCTGAATGACATCTTTAAGTTCTAGTATGCAAACCCTGTGCCTCCTAGTGGGTAATGTATACGGATTTAAACTCTCCTTCAGGATTTTCATGCTAATTTCTTGGGACTTTCTTCTGTTTGTATCAAGGAGGTAATTTTCTACATTTTTATCACTCTGGAAGTCCCTCGCTTCTTTCCTATGCTGTTGACTTTGCTCTTTCTTGCACACAACCAGTTAGGTTCTGAACATTTGGCCTTTTCTGAACATTTGGCCTTCGTGATTTTCTTTGCTGTGCATAAATCTGCCATTAGAATTCCTCTCATCCACAAACCTGTTTGTGAGGGGCCCGTTCCTGAGACGTTACTGCAATCATACAAATAGTAGGTAAGTGGGTGTTTGCGTATCCCTCTGAGTTGACTTCATTGAGTACATCATCTGTGCCTGAATTTTACTGTGACAGCAATACAGTTCATGTTTCTTACACAAGCAAAATGCCCAGTCCATGGATTCCAGGAATTTTGAAAGAGGTATCCAAGACATGTCACAGATAAGACCCAGGATACTGCTTTTGTTGCGTGAATTCCCCAGTCTATGGAAGCAAATGACAAACTCCAGCAGCAGACCAGTAGGTCTAGGTATGGCAAAGTCCATAATTCATTTCTGCCTCCTTAGCTGGCTGCAGCCTGGCTGTAGCTTCAGCTCACAGCATCCACAATGTAGTTTACAAAGAGACAAGCTCTAGGTACCTGCTGGTGGCCAGGCTGAGGCGTGCTTGCCCAGATACTCCTTCCTGCCCCAACTGCAAGGAGCAGAGCTTGGTCCTCCTAGGCTCAGGCAAACCCCAGAGCTCAGATTAAGTTTGCACTTGACCGTTTGTTTGGCATTAGCAAAGCACACGATAAAACATTCCTGGTCTTCCAGACAGACCCAGTCCCATGCATGGCACCCTCACTCACTTCTCTGCCATCAGAATTTCCTCCTCTGATCTCACAGTAGACAGGAGTAGGATGTCTCTGCGACTTAGACAAGAAGCTTTCTTCTTTTTCGTTTATACTTAGCCAGCATTGAAAATGCTGCTAGATCTCAATAGATAAGAAATAATTTAAAATTAGCAGTGCTTAAAATGAACAAACAATTTTTATCTCTGAACATATATAACCTACGTGTAGGTTAGAATATTAATCCTGAAAAGGCCATGATTTGCCAGACTGCAAGCCAAATTGGAGCACAGAACACAGTTTCATTATTTTTTTTAATCCAATCCTTATACACTACCTTGGGTTTAATCTCTCCTCAGGTTTTCAGGTCATCACAAGGACAAACAGAATAAAAATCATTAAAAGTTGACGTTAGAAGCTGAGGCAAATAGATATCTAACAATACTCTCTGGCAGAGCACAGCTGGGTGAATAGGACACTGCCTGACGGAGATTTGTCATGTGATGTGTAGTCAAAAAAGCATTGCTTTTGTCACTGGCTAAGAAAGAACCATTCTTTATAGAAGAAAGTGTCATTCAGTAATAGTAATAATAATAATGATAATAAATATTAATAACAATAGTAATAGATTTGCTGTCCTGAACAATTCACTGCCGTTTTATATAAAAGATAAAGCCGATAAAGCTGTGGGCTTTATGCTCCATTTTAGGTGCCTGGTTCTTGGACACACATTGTTATTTCCAAGCTCTTCCCTGCTTGATGCTGTTTCAAAAGCCTTCAGGGGAAATGAAGGGCTAATTCTGCCCCACACTGCCACACATCTCCATGGACTTTTTGACCAGAAAAAAAACCCACAAAAGACTTGAGTCACTCCTAGTGCCACTTCTTGAGCCAGGCCTGCAGAAAATGGCATGGCATGAAATGGTCACTAGTCGCTTGAGACTGAGAGGTCTGAGTTCAAAGAGTTTCCAGCAGGCTTCAGATAGTCCTGATAGCCTTTGACTTTGCTGGGACTGCTAGCATGAGCAAAAGTCTGCAGGATCCTTCATTAATCCTGTTGTTATATATAGGCTTCGGAGTGTATCAATTACTTAATTTGCCCTAGTTAATCTTTCACAGTGTAATCTTTGTATGCGGTCAATGCCATAATATTTTAAGTACATGCTATAAATTGCATCAGTTGATATGTCCAGTAGCTTGGAGCGGGTCGGTTGGTAGACAATCAATTTATTGTTAAATGTGTCCTCTACTGATAGTCTGATTGGACTCTTTCATGTTCTTACGAAGTAAATAAAAAGTAATGAACTATAAAAATAGTATAAAAATAGCACAGGAAAATTTGTAAACTACAAGCCAGAAAGCCACAAACATCACACAAAGCAAACACTCATGAGGGATATAATTTCTCTCTAGACTTACCACAAATCAGAAGAGAACACTATGCCACGCTGTGGAGAAGAACTAAAGATACTGAAACACTCAACTCAAGGAGCCAGTCTAGCAGAATTAAGCTGCACTATGCCATTTGTATCTAGAATATGGAACATAGACCTCATCGTGTATTTCAGATGAGATTTTCTCTCCCTCGAGTATATTTAGGATACCTAAGGGCAGGTCTTTTTGTCAGTGAAGTTCACATGAAGACATTGTCTTGTTCTCTCATCATTGGGCAACACAAGGCTTTGGTGGATCATACGGTCCTCTCCTAACCCTGGAATAAGCTGTGCCACTAACAAAACCAGATGAAGGAGGCATTCTCTAATTGGAAAACAGTTTTAAGGAACCCAGTAATTCCTGACTTGTACTGCTCTGTCTTCAAAAAATAAGGCATTGCAGAGCAAACTCATATTAAAAGCAGTGTGAAATAAAAATTTTCTCTAGATCAAGCAAAGTTCTTTACCTTTTTTAGTGTCTCACACAAACAAACGCTAAATAATACCATTGGCGATTTGCTGTTGAGTATCCATTGACATAAATTTTGCTATAAAATAGTATTAGGAGTATTCATCTTAGCCATCGCAGGGATGTGCCTGTAAATTCTCAGGGTAATGCTTCAAACACATAAACATGAATTCCACTATTTTAGAGCACTCCACAGCGGGACTATGTTGTAAGCAACCCTTTGTCAAAGATGATGATTATATCACAGACTGCGTACTTGTGCAACACCCATGCATGGATGGAGAGGCACAGGGCTCATGCCAAGGCAGCTATGATGAATTCAAACTCCACAAGAGTCACTAACTCGTTGGGGTAAAGCTCATTGGGGTTATGGGACAAAAGAAAATATGCCTGTGCAAAACACGTGTTAATATGATGTTTACAAATGGATGCTTCTCACCTGCTAAAATACAAATATTTTAACAGGTGCATTTGAAACCTCTCCAGTGTTATGACTCTGAGAAACCATTACACAGCTCATTGTATATAAATAATCTGATTTTTTTATCTCTTTGCAATAATGCAATGAACCTGCACAAACACAATCACTCCTGAACAACAAGGAGACAGACACAGCAGAAGAAGCCTTTTCTTTGCATGCCAGTGTCTAACCCAGAGCCATTGCACCAAAATACTGGTATTCAGATCTGCAAAAGTCATGGCTGTCTACAAACAGTCTCAGATTAGAAAGTTTGACCCTCTTTTTAGCCCTTTTGCTTTCTATTATACATGTGGATGAATTAGTGTAAGCATATACAAGAAAGAGTAACATTACATTATTCTAGGAATAACTAGAGCAATTTAATTTTAGAAAACCTTGTAGTGAAGATCCACTAGATCCAGCAGTTGACAGAAAGAAAATCACTGAACCGTTCTACTTCAAGTCACAGTAAAATTATATATCCTTTATTATAATACCTACGCTTGTCTCATGATGTCTACACAGTTAGCTGTAGTTATGGAAGGCTTGGAGAAAAACAATTTCCAGATCAGGAATAGAAAAGCAGCAACACTTTAAAAAAAAAATCATAATAAAACATACCAGTTCCTGAAGGGACATGGTGGCAGAACTACACATTTTTCTCTGAGCTGCACAGCCCTGTCTGAGGCACAGCAGCTGCAATCTGCTAATTTCCACAAGCAACGAAGAGGACTTGTGTCGTCCTCCAAGAAGCATCCAAGAATCTTCACTACAGCTTAGCCTCTCTTCCCAGCTGCGGTAGTAGGGGTGTTAAAATTGTATCTGTACAAAGGGCAGAGAAGTCTTTCACACAGGGCAAATGAGAGTACAAAAGACTGCGGTGGGTTGAAGGCACAGTGCTGGAAGTGCAGCAACAAAGAGGTGCAGTCACCCCAGGCACAGCACCTCGGTCCCTCCGTCCTGAAGGCAGCCTGAAATTCATAAACTGGGGAGCGCGGATCAATGAACAGCTGCATACCAACAGTTTTACTCACAAAGTGGCAACGTGATATCCGTAACTGTCGCACCAAGCAAAGGGCTCATCCAGCCTGCAGGCTCCACAGGGGTGTGATGTGAATTGCTGGAGCAGTGGCAACCAGCTCCTACCTATCTTGCTGCCTTCTTTGCTGGGTTGCTGTATGTGCTCTACATGGCTGTGTAGTAGAGATACATATCTGGCTCCTTCTTGGGAAGATGGCAGAGCATTCTGGGCTCTATCGGCTGCTCTGGTTACAGCAGTGGTATGTCCTCCTTTAGGAGAGGTGTACTGACCAACCTGCTCACAGGCCCCTTAGGTTGGAAAGGTTATATGCTAGTTATACCGCACAGACTGTGAGACCTCCAAAGCAAAGCACTCCTGACAGAAGTCACAGACGAAGGCAAAGCTACTACTCAGTTGAGTGAAGGCTTCCAATGTAAGGACAAAGGGTACAAAAGCTACGACTCCTCCCCAAATCTTTTTCTGGTAACAGAATGAGCACATGAAACCACAGGTCAGAGGGCAGTCCTACCGACTTCTGGAAAACACCTTCTAGATCTCCAAATGTGAAAAAACAGGCTTTTTCATTCTCCATTGTAATCTAGAGTGCACGACCATTTCCAACAATATACAGCTATTTGCAACTTGTTTGCTGACCCAGACCATTACCTACCGCAAGTCAGGTAGGTAAAATACTCTTTATTTGCAGTCAGAAATCACCGTGTGCAACGTTTCCAGGCTCATATCAATAAACCAAGTTCAAATCCATTTTAAAATCTGACCTTTAAAATGACATAATGGGTTTCTCAGTGCATTGTATGAGAGCGATTATTTTTCCATAGTGGGTAATTTCAGATAATAATGAATACCACAACTTCAGCTAAAGAAGGAAACAAACACCAGGAAAAAATCACACTGCCTTAGACTTATGACAGTACCAGTTAATTTTCATTAAGAAAGAGATGTGCTTTTGCAGAGACTATCCTGCCTCAGTTTCCCTTCCAACTTCCAAATTAATCCCATTACTTCTCCCTTCCCCTGTACCTTTTGCCTCTTCTCTCTTTAAGCAGTTTCTCTCTTACAGTTTTTGCCCTTTTCCCCCAACCGCCTACAGGGATACACCTTGGTCTTCTGTTCCAAAACCCCCTTTTTTCTCGGCAATAACTGATTTTCAAACTACCGCCTTCTCTCACCATCCTTCTCTCATCTCTAAGATTGTGGACTATGCTGTTCGCTTTCTCTACTTAATTTTCCTGTAATTAAATGGTGACCCCTTAAATCAGGTTACTGGCTTATGCCTTCTCTCTCTCCCACCAAATTGGTCTTTTAAAAGCTGATCATGTTGTCGACCTATCTGAGCCCCCATACTGCTGGAAGAGTAAATAGCGATAGTGACCATTCACTCACAGGGCAATCGGGATTGCTCAATCGCCTCAGCACAATCAGAAGTACGATTCTACGTACAGGAAAGATCAATTAGAAACAAAGAATGATCAAATAAAACCATGGGAGCAAAACTATCCTGAAGCAGTTCTGCCTCTTCCATCTGTGAACATCATTGTATGCTCATCCTATCTCATGGCCAAGAGTAGCAGGATGATCAATCTGAAATTAATCTAACAGCATTCATATGATACTCCTGATTATTGTGAGAAGGTCATAATCTACAGCTACTGCTGCTCTTTTACTCACACGGCTCTGAAATGAGACTGATAGGAAATATTGAAGGCAGATGGATTGCCTTCTCATCATCCTTTCTACAAGGAGTAGTTTAGCATCAGCTAGTAGTTAATAAGACCACCATTACACAGATAATGCTTGCTTCAGCAGAAGGTCAACAAAACCTCCCTGAAGAAACATGACACCCTGTTCTACAGAGATGCAATGGAGAAAAGGATCAGATGTACAGTCCAGTATCAAAGGGACTGACTTCATTGAAACTCTAAGAAAACTCCTTGTCTTTGTCCCTGAAACATTACATTCTTAGCCCAAGTAAGTAAAAACTCTGGTTTACTCTGGGGCATTTTCATCCACAACATGCCTGCAGAGCTGTATACAGCAAAGGCACTCAGTTCTGTATCCACAGGGTGGTTAGGCACTTTTCCTGACCTCTTTCTTACGGAGACTTTATCTCCTTTTTCCCACCCACGTCTGAATGTTGTGAATGGCCTACAGTCACACACACATTTCTTCTTGTCCATCTGGTGCTCTCTTTCCTTCCAATCAATTCATTCCAGGAATCCCCTAAAAGGTGGACTTGGTTTTCTTCAGCTATAATCTCTCAAACCTGCCTTTAATTAATGAATTGTTCTTTACCATGTCTCAACCTATCTTGTAGACTGGAGCAGAAATGGAAAAATGTAACATTGTTTGGGTTTTGTTGGCACTGTGAAGGTACGTGGTGTTCCACAGATTACTTAATTACTGCTAAAGCCTAGTTCAGCTACAAGGCTGGTTGCTAGCTATTCAGGCTCTCCTGATTACAGAAGGTTTCCTCTCCTTGCTCCTGGAGAGTGTATAAATAGTCTACATGCAAGGTTTTTAGAGTCACCACAAAGGCTCCCACATGGTGGATGTTTTTTAACATGGGATGGTGATATTACATAGCACAGCAAAATGTACTTACTGGAGGAGTTGCAACACTCATCACGCATGAGGGTTATGCAAGTGGTGCGTATTTGCTTAGACTTTTTAGGATGGGTGACAAAGTGAGTAATTTTAGGATGTGGAATGTCTCCTTGCATGGGAAATGGAAGTTGGTAAGTCCGAGAATACAAATATGCTTAGTTTTGGGAGGGGACAGAGGAGGGAGTGAGACAAGTACTACTGGTTTGCTTAGCCTAAAATGGTCCTAGATTCCCAGATTTTACCACATGTATTTTAATGGAAGCTGTTGTTTAATGCTGGTTTCACGTTTGTGGTGTGGTAAGTCATGTTTGGCCATGATGTGAGGAGCAACGCAGTGAGACTATTTGTGCTGTGCTGATGAATGCCATTAAAATAGCATCAAGATGATGAATTACTAACTCATTCAGCAAGCGTCTCTCAGCTTGCAGAAGCTCTAAATAGATGGAGAGAAAACGAACAAGCAAACAAACAAACCAGCCAGAGCAAGTAGGAAGCTGAGAATTAAAACCACAACTAGCTGCATAAAAGCCCCAAATCCCAGAAACGAATATTCATAAATTCCCAGTAATACTGCTATCTGAGCACCCTCTAGTGGTACACGGTTGAGAATAAACAGCTCCAGAGATGAAAATGTGATCCCGTTGGGAAAAACTAAGCAGAAGACGTAGTGTCTCGTTGACTTTGTATGTGTGTTTCCATTTGGAAGACAGAGAAGTAACTCAACATTCAAAAACAATTTTGTTATTTATCTCCTGGCATTGTGTTCCCAGCACTTCCTTGATTTTTATGTCATCTCACTGGTTAAAGGCTTTTGTTCATTTAAAAGCATTCTATTTATTTGTTTTAAACTAATTTTCTGTGGAATGGGAGATTAGAGTAAAACGAAAAATAATAAGCCAGTACAACAATACAGAGGGAAGATATGGAGGGAACAGAAGTCAATCCAACCGATTTCCAATCACTGTGGCACCAAGGTGTATTTTAACTGCAGATACTCACTGAAGTATCCGTTTGAAGACAAGGCTATTCACTATTTTGCACTTGTATTTAACCTGGAAAAAGAGTGGAGACTGATCTAATCATGCAGTGATCACACATCACAGCTTTATATAGCTTTATAGTTCAATATTTTTCAGGAAAATTTTAAACTTAATTTTATATATGCACAGAATATGCTCCATGTTTGCTCTTTTCCACATTTTTTTGACTGACAGTCTGTTATCAGTTGGGTTCAACATACGAGAAGCGTACCCTATTAAGACCATGGTGATACAGTTATGAATTATTTCTACTGTAAAAAAAAGAAAAATCATTCAACCCAGACAGCGTGAGATCTCTTATTTCCTATGGAAATCTCCTACACGTACAACATTTCTAGGTCCACCAGACATTACTCCTGGAGACTTTGCCATAGTGAAGGCACCTGTCACCAGGAAGAGTCGAACTGGTGGTGCCAGACAAAACTTCAGCTCTTACGTTCTCCTGAGTGTCCACCTCAGGGACTGTGGGTGATCTCCTCTGTGGCAGCACTAGCCTACGCGAAGAGAACAGCTTCAAGGAAGACGGATATCTGTAACTATGGGGAGGCTTAACACATTGGAACATCAAATCAGTCCTACAGCAGGGCCTAGGCTCCTTGAAGAAAGACAGGATCACAGGTAAAGCTCCCTGAAGCTGAGATATCTGTCTTCGGTGCCTGTCTTGCCAAGTGACCGGATTTGGCCAGCAATAACAAAAAATGGTTGCTTCAGAAGGGGGAAGGAAGCTCTGCCAGACCACATCGCCAAGGGCTCCTGGCCTGTGTGAGGTCATGTGAATGGAGGCACATCTCTATTAAATCACATAGCTGAAGACATCCCGTACCCTCAACAGGCTTCGTCCTCAGTGCCGAGACTCTTGCGTCCATCCCCTCTTTTTTTTTCTCCCTGGGCAGTGTGGAAAATACACTCCACCTCTACCACACCTTACCTAACTGAGCTTCCCACACCAGGGAAAAAAATTTTCGATGAGTATATTGCTGTTGATTCTTATGGAAAATAAACGTGTTCTCAGGGTTATGGCTTGAGAAGAGAAAATGGAAAAGATCTTATGTCCTGGATGAAAGGCATGGAGCACAATTACTCTCCTAAGTAATTAAAAAGTCCAGGGTAAAATATCGCTCCAAAACTGTCTTCAACCTAGAAGGTGGAGATCTAAATTCTGGAATATTTCAGACAGTTCACAAAGTCTTGTGACCTGACTATTGCTCAGAGTCCTGAATACAGCCATGATCCACTAAAAATGCATATTCCATCTTAACCAGTCATCTTCTGAGGGAAAAATCAAAGTGAGGACCCCAGCAAATATGTCTAATTTCCAATTATCTCTTACTTTTTCATCTTCTCCTTACATACGTGAGAGAAATAATTTTTACCTTGATCATAAGATACGCAGCCAGAGGGGTCATTTAAAATCTTTGGTGAAGCATGTATTTGAGAAATACAAGCAGGAAAAAAAAAATCTTCATTACAGTTAATTACAGTTAAAATGGATTTGGAAGAGAAACTGCTCATATTTTAAAGGCAGCCATGAAAAAAATGTAATGAGAGTGAGACCCTGATCCGCACTTACCCTGGTTTGCATTGGTGTAACCCTGCTGCCTTTGGAAGAGTTTCTTTCTCCTTACACTCCTCAGACTGAGATGAGAATCAGGCCCACAGCCTACCTGCCCACCCTTGCCATGATGATGATGATAACGATAATGAAAAAATTAATGGACCTGGAGTCAGTATTAAAAATTGCTTGTACCTAATACTAATTTTCCTCATGGCTGTGAAGCCTTCTTTTTGATGAGAAGGAAAACAGAACAGTTACCAGCTGTTCACATAACGACGAACACTAATAAGGGAAGACATGCGTATTAATGAGGTGGGGGCAGAGAATCAGAGGGGCACTCATCAGTGTGCAGCTCTAAGTGCAAATCCTTCCTCTGAGTATTTTGGAAATCTGATGGCATGTCATGCTGGCAAACAGGCTTGAGACTGAAATCAGTTCCAGATAAGGAAAACAGCACTTCCAGAGTCTGCTTCCAGCCCCGGCCAGGTGAAGATCAGCCTGTCTTTCACCATGCTGTTAACAGTATTAGGTATTTTCACCACATGTGACATCTCCTAAAAAATTATTATTGCAGTCACAAATGAACCATCAAACAGAGATGACCTCATGGGTCCAGCAGAAAATAACAAGTGAGGAAAGAAAGAAACATACATGGATGAAAGCTGGGGGGAGAACAACGATGCCCTTTGTACTCTCTGGTCTGTACATCACACAAACAAATTGAAGCTTAAAGGCTTGCCTGCATGCAGAGTTGCAGGGTCTTCTTTCAAAGTGTGATTTAAAACCTGGTGTAGCTGATTTAGTGCAAAAGCCAGCAAAAATCAGTCTTCCCTTAGTTTAAACCCAGCTTATTTTCATTAGGTTTCGGTCAGACAAGCACAGGGCTTATGCTGAAATATGCCATTCAGTCCAAAGTGAGGTCTGCATATAGGCTTACAGTGCTCTAGATAACCCACCTCAATTATGGGCAGACAGGACCTGCTCCCGGGTCTTGTAGAGGTGATGGACTTCAGGCTACCACAGGTGCAAAACCCCTGCTTGCAATTCACTTCCTCGCAGTTTTCTGTAAACAGTCTGAAGGGATGTTGGGTTCTTGGAGGACCTCAGCAACATGAGTCCTCGCAGCTTTATTAGGAGATAAATTTGTTCAATTTGTTTACCCTGAGCAATCTTAAGAGACTAATCATCAAAACTGAGCAATGTTAAAGGATAGGTCTGGAGAAAGAGACCTGCTTAAAAAGAAAATCTTGCTCCAGAGCTTTTGACCTGCTGAGGATTGCTTGGCCATGTCCACAGTTGGCAATCCACAGATCTACGGAATATAATTCTGCATAGCCAGAGGTAAGATTGCCAATATGAAGGACAGTGTTTGGTGTAAAACAGAATAGGTGGTGTAAAACCGCATAGCTGGGCCTATGCTCATTTACATCAGCTAAAGATGCCTTTGGGGTTTTTGATGTGTAAATAGGTCTTCACAAAAGGGTTAACATTTCATGGAAGGATGCTCATTTACTAGGTTTTTATCTCTCAGTAACAGATGTGGCACTCAAATCAGTACTGCAAGTTGTTATATCAACCTCCATGTCAGGCTCAGATTGAAGAGAGGCTGCTGGGGACACGTTCTCTTCTGATTAATATGAAGAAAGAGCTTTTTTTTTTTTTTTTTTCTTAAGGCAAAGAGGAGACAGAAAAGAAACGTTTACCATTCCAGCTCTGTTTCTACAAGGAAAATGTATGCTGCACAGCAGTCAGCACTTCTCAGCAGGAGAAACTGAGACCAAGAACACGGAGAGATGTGAAATCCGAGAAGAAATGGAAAACATGATCAAAGGAGATAAATTAGAAAAAATCATTTAGAAAAACTCAATTTCCTAGTAAGATCTAGTTAGTCTCACAGAACGCACTGAAATGAAATGCAAAACAGGGAGTCCAACTCCATCAAGATGCAAAGGTTGCACAGCATGGAAGCCAGTGAAATCATATGAATTCATTTAACTCTGAAAAAGTCTTCAGAAAAGTAAAAGCTTCTGTTGCTTTTGCAAATGGCCTGAGAGATGTACCAACAACAGGATGAAGTGCAGAGTTAAAAAAACCTCAAAGACAAGTGTTTTAAAATTTACAATTGAAGGTAGAGAGCACTTCCGAAGGTGAACTGATCTGTCGCCTACGTGACCTACAAGCTTATCCCTACCTAAGTGATCCAACAATATTGCAACATGTTTCCTGCAGCCCTAAACAGCTGGAAGAAGCTCCAGGAGATCTACCCTGGCTGCCTTCCTGGAGGCAGGACTTGGTACAAGATGAGGACCCGTTGGGGACAGCTGTCCAACTTGCTGTTATAAACTTGCACTCTGCCTGGAGATTTCATTATACTGGCCCATGGAAGGGGAAAGTTTTCCAAACTCAGTCGTCTTTTACTGCATATTAGGTTAATTTTTCTCTCATAGATATGGCAGATAACTGGTTACCATCCTCTTCAACACCATGCCTCCAAAGTCTTTGTCCATGTCTACTCACTCTTCTTTTTTTTAGGACAAACAAATCAAATTCTTCAGCATGACTTCCCAACCATGTTTTCCAGTCCTCTAGTGATTCTTGCTATGGTCCTCCAGACTACTTCCAACTTCTGGCATGGTACAAGGTGGGTGGTGGGGATGCACAGAAAAAGAGGTTTCTGAAGGCCAAATGAATGCTCAGGCTATTTAGATGAAGCTGTAAATAACTGGGAAAACCACTGCCATTCACTTGGTGACATCAGCCTTTCCAGAATTTCTAGCACTCTTCCTACCTGCAGACCAAGGACTTTGGTTCTGCAGAAGCATGAGGGCAGAGATGTATAAGTCACTTGTCCAGCCTGAGGAACCCAGGTCTCTTGTCCCCCCGATCATCAGCTAGACAAGCAACTGCATTTTCAGCTGCCACTGCAATCATAAAGGGTGTTGAAGCCACCAGACTGGTGAGAACAGGCTCTCTGCACCCCTTCAGTCTGCCGATGGCTCAGCTCCCCATAACAGCCCATGTCAGGCCAGTACAGAAATCTCTTCTGCGCCTGGGCGATGTTGTGCAGGTGCGCTCATCTGTGCCATTGCTCTGATCGCAATCCCCATTGATGTGGCCATGCTGGAGATAAAGTGGTCTCCATCTTTTGCACTCCTGGTAATACTGTCACTGCCCTACAGGAAAGAGACAATGGTATGCCAGTGCATAGCTACTGCATGACCACTTCTGACAAGAAGCAAGAATGAAAAGCACAGAGAAAATTTAGCGCAGGGAAAATTTATCAGTATGGCATTGCAATTCTCAAGGTCGCAATTTTGTCAAAATACTTCCACGTGTGCTGAAAACCTTATGGAAACTTTAACAGCCCAAAGAAGTTAAGATCTTGGATTTTCACCTCTTCTGGAAGACTGTAGCACAGTAAGACACTGGCCATGTACTGATGAGAGCCTTCAAAGATTGGTTTTGGACTTCAAAGCACTAAAGTGTGTTGACTGACTTTAAATACATGAATAACCAACCGGACAGCCAACATGGCTTCACTAAGGGCAAATCGTGCCTGACAAATTTGATGGCCTTCTACAACGGGGTTACAGCATTGGTGGATAAGGGAAGAGCAACTGATGTCATCTACCTGGACTTGTGCAAAGCATTTGATACGGTCCCGCACAACATCCTTGTCTCTAAAATGGAGAGACATGGATTTGATGGGTGGACCACTCAGTGGATAAGGAATTGGCTGAATGATCATACTCAAAGAGTTGTGGTCAATGGCTCAATGTCTGGGTGGAGACCAGTGACGAGTGGTGTCCCTCAGGAGTCCATATTGGGACCAGTATTATTTAACATCTTTGTCGGGGACATGGACAGCGGGATTGAGTGCACCCTCAGCAAGTTTGCAGATGACACCAAGCTAAGTGGTGCGGTTGATACTCTAGAGGGAAGGGATGCCATCCAGAGGGACCTTGACAGGTAGAGGGGTGGGCCTGTGTGAACCTCATGAAGTTCAACAAGGCCAAATGCAAGGTCCTGCACCTGGGTTGGGGCAATCCCGAACATGGATACAGGATGGGCGATGAGTGGATTGAGAGCAGCCCTGCAGAGAAGGACTTGGCGGTATTGGTGGATGAAAAAATGAGTACGAGCCGGCAACGTGCGCTTGCACCCCTGAAAACCAACCGTATCCTGGGCTGCATCAAAAGAAGCGTGGCCAGCAAGTTGAGGGAGGTGATTCTACCCCTCTACTTTGCTTTCATGAGACGCCACCTAGAGTACTGCATCCAGCTCTGGAGTCCTCAGTACAGGAAAGACATGGATCTGTTGGAGCGGGTCCAGAGGAGGGCCACAAAGATGACCAGGGGGCTGGAGCACCTCCCCTATGAGAAAAGGCTGAGACATTTGGGGTTGTTTAGCCTAGAGAAGAGAAGGCTCCAGGGAGACCTTATTGCAGCCTTCCAGTACTTCAAGGGGGCCTACAGGAAAGATGGTGAGGGACCCTTAATCAGGAAGTGTAGTGATAGGACGAGGGGTAACTATTTTTAACTGAAAGGGCGTAGACTTAGATTAGATATTAGGAAGAAATCCTTTACTGTGAGGGTGGTGAGACACTGGAACAGGTTGCCCAGAGAAGTTGTGGATGCCCCATCCCTGGAAGTGTTCAAGGCCTGGTTGGATGAGGCTTTGAGCAACCTGATCTAGTAGAAGGTGGCCCTGCTCATGGCAGAGGGGTTGGAACTAGATGATCTTTAAGTTCCCTTCCAACCCAAACCATTCTATGACTCTATGATTCTATGACTTGAAAATAGTAGGTGACTAATGTACTTATATTTGAAATCATAAGAGTCATTTATTCAACTGTTGGCACCACTTGCTGCAGCCTCTTCAGCCTTATGTTTATGCACTAGTTGTAACTGCACTGCTGTAGCATGGATGGTGCAGTGCAGGCAGCATGGGAATCCTAACGATGAAAAGAAGGGATGGTCCAAGGAAGAGCATGGGATTTTTGGTGCAGGCCAGATGATGTGAAGAGGAGTCACGAGTGGGGAAAGGAAAAGTGAAGAGAAAAAAACTGATCCAGTGGCTTGCTAGCTAAGCACATACCCTCCTGTGCAATAAAAGCTGTAGAGTGACTTTGGAAGTAAAGAGGGCATGAGAATATAATTATACCTTAAATCGTGAAGCAAGAAAACTGTATTGAAACAACACTGTTAGCATCATGCAGTTAAGCATTCAACAGCTGGAAATTCTGATAAATGTTTAGGCAACTGTAGTTCTTGCATTTATGCAACACTTGAGGGCCTGACTACGATGTTAGCAACATACTCCTCATGTTGATTTTTTGTGTAAGTATCTGTGTGCTCAGCCACGTTTTGGTTACTACCTACCATTCTGAGGAGCTGCATCCTGGGCTGCATCAAAAGAAGCGTGGCCAGCAGGTCGAGGGAGGTGATTCTGCCCCTCTATTCTGCTCTGGTGAGACCCCACCTGGAGTACTGCGTCCAGCCCTTGAACCCTCAGCACAGGAAAGACAAGGACCTGTTGGAGCGGGTCCAGAGGAGGGCCACAAAAATGATCAGAGGGATGGACACCTCTCCTATGAGGAAAGGCTGAGAGTTGAGGTTATTCAGCCTGGAGAAGAGAAGGCTTCGGGGAGACCTTATTGCAGCCTTTCAGTACTTCAAGGGGGCTTATAAGAAAGATGGGGGCAAACTTTTTAGCAGGGCCTGTTGTGATAGGACAAGGGGTAATGGTTTTAAACTAAAAGAGGGTAGATTCAGACTAGGTATAAGGAAGACATTTTTTACGATGAGGGTGGTGAAACACTGGAACAGGTTGCCCAGAAGAGGTGGTAGATGTCCCATCCCTGGAAACATTCAAGGTCAGGTTGGATGAGGCTCTGAGCAACCTGCTCTCGTTGAAGATGTCCCTGCCCATAGCAGGGGGGGTTGGACTAGATGACCTTTAAAGGTCCCTTCCAATCCAAATTGTTCTATGATTCTATGATTCTACCTAGGGCTAGGGACCTATTTCTCTCTTATTAATACTAGCATAAATTCCAACAACTGCATTGAACTCAAAGAGGCACTGTCATAAAAAAACCAGATGCAAGCATCAATGAAATAATATCCTATTCTTACATAATCAACAGAAACTTAAAGTGGCGAGTGGCTAGCGAAAGATCCCACTGTGAAAGCCTAAAGTGAAGACTGCTACCTTCACTTTGAATAAAATGATTTTTTACTCTAAATGAGCCTTGTAGATTCCAAAATATGATTTGTAAAATCATTGCTAATTGTCAGATGATTGAGTCACTCCAACTGAAGCCAGTAAAAAATCATGCCACTGCAGCTGTCAGGAGTTATGGATTTTAAGGCTCTACACTGTTTTTAATGGCATGTAAAAGAATGTAATAAAACATGTGATTATTCAAATGAGAAGTGCGCAATCTGAAATATGCAGTGTTTTGAAAATACGCAAGCATCCTGACACCTGTAACATTGCTGCAATTTGGCTGGCACTATGATTACACCAACTATTAGTGCAGCTGTCACCTGAAATGCTGAATAAAAGCAGGAGGTAAATGCTTCATTTAGGTGAGCAAACATACCAGGGCTTCTAAATGAATGACATCATAACATATTCCTTGGCTAATTGCTGTGGTGCCAGACACACATTTTGGCAGGAGGATGATGTTGTGAAAGAGGAACACATTTCTCAGTTTGGGGTCATGTCGTTCCTCCGATGTCTGACAGAAACATTTTAATTTCTCCTCCAGGTTGCAGAGTTAGGGCATGTGTATATGTGTGTAGACTTCTGCACCAACACCCACGCTGTTATCTATTTACTAACACTGGCCTGTGAGCATCTGGGGCCAGATCATTAGCTGATGGAGGTTAGCACACACTCACTGAAGACACAGTGACATCCCAGTTGAGACTCCCGCCCTTATATTCCAGAATTTGTAGGTTGCTCTTTTGAGCTTTCAAACACTGTCTGTATCCGTGTTTGTCTAACAAAAACTTCTTCCTTTCAAAGCAAAACAAATAAAAATTAAGGTGAACAAAATGACATGACTCATTAGTTAAAATCCCCCAAGAAAACACATTCTTTACCTAAATCAGTTGTGGCAGCTATTAATAATCCTGCCAGCTGTTACAGGAGGCCTCTTCAAGTGTACTGAGATCTCAACTTAAAGGTCTCCTGACAATGCATCCACTGCAGCATTTTAAAAATGAGCCTTATTTGTAACGACTAAAGTGATTTATCTAGGCTTCAACAGTTCATTAGTTTTAATGGCGAATACTGGGAATTGGACTATTACCACAGCCAGGTGTCAGCAGTGTCTAGGAGAAGGGAAATACTTTCCTGAATGCAGGTCACAGGACAGTGACGAAACAGGTGAGGCTCACATCACATTTTGCAGACTGTTGTTTAAACATTTTTGCAATGTTCCACCATCCCTTGAATAACTCCAAATATACAACCTTGGAAGAACCAGCCAACCTTGGTTTACCTCCAAAATTTGACACTAAAGACATCTAGTGGATAAAGCTATTTAAAGAACTTGTGATTTTCCTCCTGGTGTGTACTGTGAGCAATTTCCAAGTTGAGTCTTTGCTGTATAAAGACAGATGTCTAAAATGAAGCATTTATATGGTAAAATGACAAATGGAACTACTGTCTCAAAAAAATCATACTTTTCAAGAACATCCCAACTACACTCTCCTTCTTGTGACGTGCTTTAAACAAGCGCTAAAAAGCTGGATGCAGGCCTTGTCCACCCAATTATCTTGTGCTCAACCAGAACAAACACAAGAAGCCTGTCTCTAGTGCTTCCTGGTTATCATTTCCACATCACACTGACCTCCTTGGTAGAAAGCTTAACAACTGCTAACGGTCAAATAACCCACCCAGCCAGAAGCTCTGCTCTCCCTCAGCAATCACAACCAAAAAACCCCAACTTCTTGGTTGACACGGATCAGAAAATCTCTCAAAAAAGTCTCCAAACAGAAAACGTACCTCAGAAACACCTCAGTGGTGTTTTCCCTGCCACTGCCTTTGTGGAGGATCAGTGCACCTACATCATACTGAGCAATCGTCTACGAATAGATAGTCTTATCCAGACCTGCCTCTGAGCAGAAGTGCATGACTTTGCACAATGTCATGCAACGGAGAATTGCTCTTTATAAAGCATGTGACAATGTTCCAAAAAGCCAAAACGGCCCAGCGCTGTGCCACTTGCTTGTACATTGTGCACCGTATCACGTTTTTCTTTAACCTACTATTTCTTTGTTATGCTGTACAGAGGAATGCTGGACTTGCCAGGCTGGAGGAAGGTGTTGGCCTACGGTGCCTGCCGCCACGGTGGCACCAACTGCTTCAGGCAAGGTTTGATGGAGTTTCATTCTAGCCTTTCCACTCTGTAGGCATTTACGCTAAAGAATAGCCACTTGTGTACTTTCCAAAACTCCTGTTTAATATTTACCCTTCAGACTCGTCACGTGCTTGCTGTTCTTCTTGCAGCTTAACCTCTTCTGGGTCAGGAATACCAACCTCAAGGAGAGCTGGTGAAGGGTAGACTGGACAGTAGATTGTTTGTTTCTGTTAAGTCCTAAACTGCCGACTCTCCTTGGGCTTTTTGTTGGTTTTCTTGCTATCGTTAGTTCAGACTTCTTTCTGCCTGCCTAGGTATGTCTATGGCCTCTACCACTCAGCATCCAATTGCTAATCAGTTCCTCACCGCACATTTTGTGGTAATCACAGAATTGCAAAGCAGTTGAGATTGGAAGGGATTTCTGGAAGTCATCTTGTCCATCCGGCTCAAGCAGGGCCACCTAGAGCCGGTTGCCCAGGACTGTGTCTATACAGTTTTTGAGTATCTCTAAAGAGGGAGTGAAAACAAGTATTAGTATCAGCATTGTGCAGATAAAGAATCAAAGAGAAAGATTAGGGGTTTGCTGAGGAAGTTAAGGAACTGCAACTATAATTTTGATTCACACTAAGCCTTACTCAACATCACTAGGTACTTTAGAGACTATTCCTGCCCGGTGGTGGTACAGGCTGAATAAAGAAGCTAAAAGGCTGAAAAAACAAATCCAGTGAGCAGTGGTTAACTCAAGTAAGTATCACAGTTTTATTTAATCAGCACTTTGGTTGATTTTTTTTTTAGTGGGTAGAAAGTAGCTAAATGAAAAAAAAAAATTATCTAAAAGAAAAAAAACAGCCAGGGGAAACAAAAAGGAAGAAAGTGAAGGACTGCAGAGGGAAAAGGTTGAAGAGGAACAGATGTTAGCGCAAGACTCGAGGTGCTACAAAATCTAGCCTGACCACCTGACCTTTTTAGTCTCACAAAGCCCAACAGCTGAGGTTTGGCCAAAGCTTGCTGTCTGGAGTAGCAAACAGGCTTGACCTAAGACTACTAAGACAATGCCAGTCCACCATCGTCCATGGCTAGAAAAGGGAGGGAACACGGAGGGAGAGCAGAGGGAGGCTGAGGAGTAGGGGCTGTAAGGCATTTACAGTAGAAGGGCAGGGAATGGCAGATTAAGAGTCAGCTCTTCGTGGGATGAGGCACTCTGCTGACCCACGAACTGGCTGAGGCTATGCTGGCTCCCTTGGTGTGTTGCGCTGGCTCCTGCTGGCATTTCTTTCTCAGGATCACTCCTGAGACTCCACTCATTCTTTCTGAGGATAATTTCTGATCCTGAATGTTCAAAAAAGTCATGTAGATGTCTTTTTAAACTGGTATCTATAGATGTCGTTTTCTTTTGTGGCTGTTCGGCCTCTGGTCATGTTGTCCCCCTGTGATGGATTCCCTACTCCTTCTGCTCCTCCCGAGCTGCAGAGTACCACATCGGCTGCCAGCTCGGAGGAA
>NW_009195439.1:52500-60177 GCF_000690835.1 Fulmarus glacialis | reverse complement strand
TAGGATATGAACTAGCAAGCTGACTCTTTTTAATGTAGCCTTCTTTAAAGCAGCACTATTATGAGTATTACTCTAATTGCTGTGTGACAACATTCCGTTCTTAGTAAAACACAGGCAGCTCTCATGAGAGCTGAAATGTGAGTGAGGAGAGCATGGTTTTCTAGTCTTCGGTAGTAACTTTTTTCCTATAAAGTTTTAGTTTGTGATTGATAAAAAGATACATAAGCAGGGAGCGAAAAATAACACTCAAGTTTGGTTTTTTTCATCAGAAATTGTTAATTCAAGAAAAAGCAGCACAAGAGGTCAAACTAGCTATTAAGCCCTTCTACCAAAATAAAGACATCACTAAGGAAGAATATAAAGAAATTGTGCGGAAAGCTGTAGATAAAGTAAGTTGATCTAGTAATCTGAAATGCATACATTTCAACTGAGGTGGGGTTTGGGGTGGATTTCTTAATCTTGTGGGAACAGCTGGTAGTTGCTGGGAGAGGGAATAGGAAAAGCAAAAATATCTTCGTCTTTCTCCATCCACAAGTGCTTTCTCAGCTCCTCAGAAAATAACTCATTTATTGTGTGAAAGAGTTGAATGGGAATTCACAAGTATTTAGGAAGCAATTGGGAAGTACTAGGAGTTTCCAAAGTTGTTCTGCCTGAGATGGAGAAACCTGGGGTGTTGGGAAAACAAATAAATAATGTGGGACAGTGGCAAATCAACAGAAATGTTTCAAACATTTTTTTTCTTTTAAAACTGTTGTAGGTTTGTCATAGCAAGAGCGGAGAAGTTAATTCTGCAAAAGTGGCAAATCTAGTGAAAGCGTATGTAGACAAATACAAACATTCACGGAAGAAAAATCCTGAAGAGGCAGTCTCCTGTGAAAGGAAATAGAACATGTTTTCAGTTTTTAATTTTATTCTATCTGCAAAGTGCAATTTCAACATGAACCGTTAACTGAAAATTGTACATGACAGTGATTTGAATCTGGTTTTGATAAAATTATTTTTCAATGTAGTATATAATGTTTTGTTCTAAAGAAATATAGATCTACAGGGCAACTTCTTTATTCCTTTTTAAAAACAGATGTCTAAAAAAAATAAAGGTGTAAAGAAGAATCATTAGAAATGTACGATTGTGTGGATACTTAGATGTACAGCATTTTGACTTGAATAACAGAGTGCATTAAATTAGAAACTTCTGTCTGAGTACATTGGTTTTGGAACAGGTATGTACAGTACATGTAATCGGTCAGATTAAATTTTTCTTTTGATTTCTCCCTAATTATAGCAAAGATGAAATAATGTATTGCCTTGACAAATATTTCTAGCGTTAACTGGACGGGCTGAATGCAGGGGTCACAATGTGTATATAAAAAAAGCACATGGAGTTGTCTGAACAGAAGAACTGTTTAGGTTTTAAAAAGAAAAATCATAAACAGTAAAACGCAGTGCCCAAAAGCATGGGCGCTGCACATCTGTTGTAACACCAAATAAAAATTATGCTGCTTGGTTTTGTTTGTGACGTTTTTCAATTTGTTTCAAGATAGTCGGATGAACTTGAACAATTTTTATGTGCTGAAAGCCCTCAGTCACCACACACTGACAACCTCAGTTCGTGTCTAACCCTGCCCTTAGCTAGTAGGGAATTAGTGTGCTAGAGCTGGATGTTCAGAAACATAAACCAGTTTCTTCTTCAAGTAAAATCAAGAAGGCTGGAATTTGTTAGTAGGCTCCCGGTTGATCAGACTGCCAGTTGTGCCAATCTTAGCTGTGTAATACTTTTCTTTGTTAACTAGGGACTGTAGCATGGATCACCAGACTGGCATCATTGAATCTGCGCAATCTGAAGTCACGTGCAACAGCTTTTCTACTTCCCTGAGCACTTTTATGTAGAGAGGTTAGCAGAGGTACCGCAAGCATTTTAAAAGCAGAGGAGGGGTCATAGAATGTTCTGGGGGAATGCTAAAACCAGTTTTACTGAGGTAGCAGCAGGGAGAGTTGCTCAAACACTGTCATCACTATGGACTCCTTATGGAAAGAACAGCTTGGAATCCTTCTGGATTTGAGTGGAGAAGGAGCCTTACTCTGAGATAGAAATATTTGTTCCCTTACTCTCAGACAGCGCTATTAAAATTTCAGCACTCCCCCTCCAGTCCTGCCGTGTGGTAACCTTTGGTGTTGGCTCAGCCTGGCTTCTGGTCCAGCCCGAGCTCTTCTGGCCCAAAAGCATGAATATAAACCATTTTGACAGAAAGTGTCAATCGAGTTTTCTGAGAAATTATCTCTTCGTAGCCAGTAGTTCCCAAATTAACTGTTCTTAGCAGAAAACAGTCTTACCCTGTAAGTAACTTTTGCAGCAGCCTGAGGATGAAATAAGGGATATACACCCCTGTACACACACGATTATGTAGAGAGATATATATGTGTAAAAAAAAAAAAAAAAGTGATGTTTGTCACAACAGTTGATCATTTGGTTTTAACTATAACTTTCTGCAGACTTAATGAAGCATTTGACTGTCTATATTTATTTTTGTGTGCCTAAATAAAAATACTATGTAAATTAGAAACAGATATAATACATTTTCTACAGTCAAGCCAGGTTTTAAATTTTTCAAAATACTCAGTTTTACACTGTGGTAGCAATTTGTATGATCTCTTGAACTATTTTAAGCTAAAATCGGTTAGCACTTTTTGAAAAATGTTGTAGCAAATTGCTATGTCTATCCTGGTTTATCACGCCATGCGTACTTATTTTTATTACATTTTCCTTCTCTGAATTTTTGGATTTTACTGACTTTTTATATCTTTTTAGTCTATACAGTTGAGCCTTGCTATAAAGCTCCTTTCAGGAGCCAGATAAATGTTTTGTGGGTTTTTTTTCTATTTTAGAGGAGAGGTGGAAATTGGATGGGAAAGAACAATGGAGGATTTAAAGGGGGGAGGGGTCATTGATTTCTTATTTTGCAGCTCCTGGCTGGAAGATAAGCTGTCACTTGCTGCCACGTTGTTTAGGCAGTGACTATAGCGATGCTCCACTGTATTTCAAAACGTAATGAAGAATATCAGATAGAGTAGCATGTGATCAGTAACTTTATTTTTTACGATTAAATACTTCAGAACTTATCAAAAAATATGCAGTTCATTTTCTATATGAATTAAAAAAAATGCATTGCCTTAATATGTAGACTTTCCTATTTTTCCCGAAAAGCAGTAAGGTCTCTGTTGGTGCAACTGCCCACGAAGGCATGTACGTTAATCTTGTAGTCATGTTTTTATTAAAATGGTATGAAAGCTGCATTTCTATTTATTGAAACTCCATGTACTGAAAGTCCCAACATGCACTAGCACTGAAGGCAAAGTGATGGGGATGCTGAGCCCCGTTGATGCCTCTAGGTATTGGTAATTCATTTGGAGGAAAACAATTGCGAAACTCTATACCTTCTGTGAACTTATGCAAATCAAAAGCGTTTTCCTTGCGCTCCTTCCACTGTCTCACTGTGCATGCTGCTTGAATGTCTCATCCTAAAGATGTATCTTAGGAGCACAGTGGCTGTCCAAAGTCCACAATATGGTGTTTGTAGCATAAGGCTGGAGTGCTGTCTACTGAAAAAATACTCTAAAAACTAGTTTTGTGTAGTGCTTAACAGTTTCTAATAAATTCTTTTCACTAAGCTGTAAGTAGTCCGTGTTTGGTCTTAAATTCCTGGCTCAGATGGTTTAATTCAGGACGCAATGTAAGTACTATTACTTCTGTACATAGGCACATTTAACCTTGTTCTATGTTGTCTGGGCTCCCCCTCCTTTGCATCTGGTTTGTTTTCAGTTAGTCTGCCCTTGCCCTGCCTGGTCTGTCTGCAGGTGCTGCAAGCTGAAGAAAAACAAACGTGTGGCAAAGTGTCCGTTTATTGCGAGTGCTGCAGTGGGGATGTTGGGTACCGGGTCTTGTAGAACATGGTGGGGCTGGGCCTGTGTTACAAGCTGCTGTGTGGACCAAACAAGGGCAGGACTCAAACCAGCTAGGCCATGTCCTACATGCCAGGAGTACTGATCAAAACAGTGGGCTTCACTGAAATAGCCCATGGGAATTCAGCAGGCCCAGAACGTGCGGAGAGGCATGTGGGGACAAACAGCAGGGGCAGAAGTAGCTCATTAGTCAGGACTTGTAATTTTTGCTGAGTGAGTGCCATTGCAGTCTGGTTTACGCAGCTGAAGCCTTTCTGCAAGTAGTTACTCAGTGTTGCTGTAGAGATCACTGTGCTGGAGTCTGCTGCCAACAAAAAGGGTTTGGTTGTTCCCCAGGAGCATCTTGGGCATCGTAACACATCGGTGTGTAAAACAAGTACGTTGATTCCAAAGGTGAACTTACACCTTTTGAATCACAGCAATGAAACTGCTCTGGCAAAGATTTTCATTAAGTATTGCAGTATTTACATTAATCAATAGTTTATAAAAAAGTAGAGATGAGTAAGAACAATAAAGTAGATTACTGAAATTGGCTAATAAAGAGTACTTATTAGATGCAGCAGCTTTCAAAATAATGGAGCATCTATGAAGATTTTTTAAAAAAAATCACTAACCTAGAGATTAAAAAAAAAATAAAAGCACAATTAACTACTTGCATAAAGGAGATTAATCTGTGAGCAGGCACAGGCTGGGATATGGAACTTGACTTAAACTTGACTCTTTTCCAATATTACTCAGTCACAGCTCCCAGAGACTGACACACCAACAGTAAGCTTTCAACCTCCTCTTCATTTTCATAGACTGTTTGTGCAATAAACACAGGGGATTACAGCAATGCAGTAGATGCTCATTAGCCACAGTAAACAATCACACCCAGAGTGGAATCCAACACAGAGAAAAATTACTGCAGGAGCCAAACCCAAGGAATTTTGGCAGCAGGTTGTCATATAATTAGTCCTAAAGTGTTGCAGAAATTAAACCTACTGAACCACTGAATTTTTTTTATGACAAGCATCAATCAAAAATAGCCAGGGATTCCTAGATGGTTCGGTGCAATAGCAGGCAGGATTAAAGAAAATAACAACGCTTGGAAGTCAAGTTTTACCTATAAATTCCAGAGCCTTTTACAGAAATTCAGGGCTCTCGGGACCCGGAAGGTAGCTTACACATGGCGGGTAGAGGCTCCTCTAACACGAGACAGGAACATTGCTGCCTTTTTTTCTCTCCACGAGTTACAGAGAGAGATCTGATGTGCAGTTATTCGCAGTGCAGACATTTATCAGGAGGGCTAATGGCCAAAGCTCAGCCACTGGCTCGCTCTGCCCAAAGCCAAGAGGAGAGCAGAGCTCCTTCTCCCGCGGGCAGCAGGAGGACCAGGGACCCCCGGCCTTGCTTGCAGGCGTGACGCCCCAGGGCACACACGCACCCAAAAGGAAACCCCCTCATAGAGAGCCTCTAAGAGAAAAGGCTGTCACACACTCGGCTTGCTCAGTCATTATTTACCACTGTATGGTACCTGGTAGTTAAATGACTCCATCAGACTGATAAATTCTAAGATATTCCCCCTGTAAATATGATGATGACATATCTTGGAGGCACAAGATCCACTTCTGATTTGATTGTCTTTGACTAATGCCAATACACGAGGGAGCTGCTGCTCCCTGTGCAAAGCACGTGGCTCTGCTACGTAACCTCAGCATCCGCAAAACACGAGGGAGTAAATAACCAACTCGGGGTGTGGGAGACCCTCCTCACCGGGGGATTCAACCCCCGCCTCCCTCCCACTGACACAGTGCAGCTCTGCAGCCACATCATCAAGCCAAAGAGGGCACAAGGCGATGGACTTCCATGGCCTTGCATCAAGCCCTAAGCCCCAGCCTGGTGTCCCAGGGCAGTTCCTAGAGGGGAATTCAACAACTATTTAAATTTAAAGAGCTCTAACAAACATACAGCGATACTTGGTATTGGGGGAAATACAAAACACACACAACCACGCAGTGTAGGCAGCTTGTGTTACATGGGTTGTGGCAAGTAGTTTAAATCTTTGATGCACTGTGGGTTTTACCTTGGGGTTAGCCGTAGGTCAGTTGGCCAAGGCTTCAAAGAGGCTTATGACAGAGGAGAGATTTGAAGTTGTGACCCTTCTAAACCCCTCCGAGCCCAGGTGACGCAGGTAGGCCAGCCCCACCGGCACACTGCGGTGCCCAGAGCAGCGACAGAGCTCTTGGGCTGTGAAGGTTACGTCCCATCTGAGTAGCGCAGGGAGACGCACCCAGCACAGCACCCACCCCATTTCTTCATTATGCCGATGACACCTAATGGAATGATGTAATCATATTAACTCTTGTAATGGTGCAGGCTCCCTGTGTCTAAGATCTTATTCCAAAGGAAAAAGCAAGAAGTGCTGGCCCTTCTTCCCCCCTTACCGCTCCCTTCAGCGAGACTGGCAAAGCGACTGCGCTCCAGCTAACCTTCCCCGGGGGTAGCCAGCAAGGAGCCCTCCCAGGCCAGCAGCAGAACTGGGATAAGGGTACAACCTCCCATCCCGGAGGACATGTTTCCTACTTTATGATTCACCGCGTAACTCCATCCTAAACAATATAAACACAGAGAGCCCTGCCCAGAGATAAGGAACAAGCAGACATTTGGGTATCAGAAAAGTTTACTCGTAGCCAGGACAGCAAGTTACCTGTGGACAAGCGGCTTTAAAAACCCCAAACAAAAACAGCAAATCCTCTCAAAACGCAGTTTGCAGCAAATCCACCTAAAAGGTATTCAAAGCCTACCTTAAAACAGCTGCCCCAAAGCCACCCAACATAAGAGCGGACAACAGACCTTACCATGAATACATCTTTATGAGATTTTTGCTATTCTAATATTGCATTTCTTTTCATTTACGGTAAAAAGTCATCAGCTTATCCCATCTCTTTAAAGGTATCGGCTCAGATTACTCTCTGGTTATCTTACCACAGACGGGGAGAAGTCAAGACACAAATGGCAACGATGTTGTGAGAAACAGCAAATTGTGATACAACCATGTGAAGATCAACCCAAGATAGTTTTGAAGTCACGGTAATTTAAGAACATATTGCCATCTTGCCACAAACAAACTGGCGATAATTTTCTCATAACAATCAGCCCTGAATTCTCCACCACATTCTCAAACCATGCCGTGAGAAGTCCCCCTCGCCCAACAGATCCAGCTACATGCAGGTCTCCCCCCGCGCGGAGCCTGGCGCGCAGGCGCACCCTCTGCCGCGCAGAAGGACGTGCGGCAACCTCTTGCCTTCGCAACCTTCAACTCGCTGCCCGCACCGGACGCTGCGGTCTGCGCACACATGGTGTTACCCAGCAAGCGAAAGGACATCGGCCACAAAGCCCTCTGCAGCCACCCATGCAGGGAACAACTGACAGCCTAATAACTACCTGGTAGAAAAGGCAGAGGAGGGAGAAAGAGCGCGACGGGATGATTATAGGTATCCCTAGCTGTTGCATGTCATCGTATCACAATAAACTGCTGATTTATCTTCCCACAAGGCAGGGCAGTACTGTGATCTCCGTGTTGCAGCAGATGAGGTAGTTCCACGTGCCGTGACTTGCTGCAAGCCACAATGGAGATCTTTGGCAGCGATGTGAACTGAACTCAAACCTCACTACGTGCCCCAGTGCTTCTCCTTCTGGGCTACGCCCTTTCAAAGCTGGAGAGTGAAACTAAAAAGA
>NW_009195439.1:0-47500 GCF_000690835.1 Fulmarus glacialis | reverse complement strand
AAATAACTGAAGTGTAGATATAACAAATTATGAGACGACTCAGGCAAATGCTGGTCCAGTAACTAAGAAAGCTTCTGCCCGCCACTACCAACTCAGTCACTCTGGTAAGGATTCCCAGTTCCCCAGCAGACTGTCAGAATGGAAGACCCTGCTTCAGAGATGGGCATCGTCCCTCATGATCACTGACAGCTGTGGCACAAATCATTACAGAAATCAGCCAATTCTCAGGACAATGCACAACACACATGCTTTAAAAATAATCTTCAGCTCTGTTCTTTAATTCAAAAAAAGGGAATGAGGCAAAGCTTTCAGAGGAGACTGAGCCTTCTTTTGTTCAGTATCTACTTGTTCACATCTTGTAAGAGAAACTGAGTGCTTAAACAGCAAAAACTAAATTCAAGCCATCGTGGTCCATGAGTAATGCCAACACCTGCATAGAAGAAGGGTATACTACAGCACAGAAAATCCCACAAACACCTTATCAATATGGGGAACACTATTTCTGTGACATGTATACAATACATATTGACATGGACCTGGCAGAGAAAATACTTGAGGATGCTACCAATGGTGAAATTAATAGCAAAACTTGTTCCATGTTTGACTTAAGGGAACATTTTGTGGGTTTTTAACACTGAAAGAGACAAGAATATTCAGAATTAATAATTAGAAAAGTGCTACAAAAATGCTAATGAAAATATTTTCATGAATATTATACTTAGCTAGATCACATTGCTCAGAATTATACCCAGTTGGGTTTTGAGTATCTAAGAGGATAGAGATTGCACAGCCTCTTTGGGGAGCTTGTTCCCATGTTCAATCAACTCTTGTGATTTTTTTTCACTCACAGCATCTAATTGGCATTTCCCTTGCTGCAACCTCTGCTCACTTCCCCGCATCCCTTTCACTATGCTCTCCAAGAAGAGTTTGTCTCTGTTTTCACTACAACCCCCAATTAGGTAGCTGAAGACAGCAGGAGGGTTTCTACAACCAGTACCAAAACTCTTTTGTTTAGAAGTACAACTAGGAAATTCCTCCCTATTGACAGGTTTTTGAAGAACAGATAAAATTAACAGATTCTTATAATAAACAATTACTTCCGCTATTATGAAGCTGAAACAACACAAAACAAAACACTTGGCTTGTAAATTCTTGGAAAAAACAGAAGCGGCATGCATGGTGATTACTGGCACAGTAAGTAACTACTACTCCATCTGCATCATAAAGAACACTTCCTACTTAGTACCACAAGTCAGTATTGGTCTATTTACTTACTGAAGGATCTTCTACAAGTGAGAGGAAAGCTGACTGAGTCATTTATTAGAGTTAACCCACGTTTGGAGAGGAAAGCAACAGAGAAGCAGCAAGTATGGAATGCAACTGTGTGTCACTCCACAACTTAAGAAAACGTTCATAAGAGCTCATTTGCCCCTTTCTCAAGTTGAGATAAAAGGGTACTGCCAGTGGGAAGTTGCTTACAGAAGAACTATTTTTCAGAGTCATGCAGTACTGCCTTCAGGAGGAAAAGGGACAGACTTACAGCAAAGGCTTCTCTCATCTGTCTCCAAAAAGTTAACCTGTCAAATTTACCAGACACATTTCAAAAGTCTGGATCACAAATACTGTCTTAGGTGAGATGATGCTGAGCACTTGCATGGGGAACTAAACAGTGCAGAACTGATACAGAAATCGTACTGCCAATATACTTGGTTTTTTTAAAGGATAGGTAAAACCTACCTATTGTTTGGTACTTAAAAGAACAGAAACAACATTGCCCACTGATGTTAGAAGAATCATATCATGCTTACCTGCGACCACATTCTGAATATTTACCAATATTTTTTAATATTAAGGCAGCTGTTAATCGGATGTGTTTAGTTATTGGTCCCTCTTTTTCATCCTACAAAAGTAAAGAGAAAAGAAAAAAATGTAAAAGCCCCATAGTAGCAGGCAACAACTAATATCTAATACTTGAGTCAAACAATACTAACTGTGAAATCTCTGAAGACAAGGTTTCTCGATCCCCTCCTTAATGCCATTAGGGCAGCACTCGGATGATTCACAATGGCCTTCTGTGCTCTGGGAGTAGAGGCAGTACCCCCTGCAGCTGGCTGCCTACATTAGTAAAGAAAGAATTAATAAAAATAAGCTTTGCACCACTTTCTAGAAGATTAACAACTCTGAAAATTTATTTTGACAATTTTTTAACCTATCTGAACAGAGGCACAAAGATCCATTAATACTTGGCGCTGGTATGTGATTTGCCTTTTGTTTCCACAGAGATAAGCCTTATTGCACAGCCTGCAGAAGAGTCGTGGGCTTTATTTTATGTGAAAAAACACTTCTCTTGAAGAAGTACTACTCATCACCCATGACATTTGTGATGGAAAAGTAATATATTGTACTAATGACATAGCCGCTTCCTGAAGTGTACCTATTTAACGGAATGTTTTATCAGACAGGATTTAACAGGAACCGTGATAGCAGCTATGTAAATGTCATCTGAGATTTGGCCAGAGAATGTCCTTAAAATATAGCTATTCAAACTTGACACAGCTCATTGGGACCATTAGACACTAAGACAATATAAAATACATATTAACTGTGGTTAGTGAGGAGTAATATAAAGTAACATGATTTAAGTTATGATCTAAGACATAAACCATCTAACTGTTAAATCAGATCAAACATTTGTAAAACCAATTACCTGTTACGGCAGCTTTCAGACTGAGATTAATAAATTAAGCACAGTATTTTATAAAGCTGGTACAAATAACAAACATAGCGGAAGCAAATTCTCCATTTTCAGTATTAACACTGAAGTCAAAGCTCTGTTTCATGCAAAACTTTGAAATTACTCATATAACTAGAGTTTAGAATGTATAAATATGCAGCTTCACTTAATGAGGAAGACTCATAATGTCATCTCAAAGGAAAGTTTGCAGTATCAATGGTGAAAAATATCACCACGCTTCAATATATTGAACAATATTATTATGAAGTATTTTAATACTCTAGTAGAACCTGATTAGAACATCTCAATATACTAGAAATAAACAGTAGTGCTTACTTGCAAAGGTAGCATAAATCAAACGTAAATGTTCCATTTTTTAAAATGAAAGTTAGCCTGTAAGTGTATTATTTAGGCATCTGTCACTGTAAGCAAATATTCTAAGAATAAAACTTGAATTCTCTATTCAGAGAGACTTTCTTCATAATCTGAAATTCTAACAACAAGGAAACCTAGTTAAAAATTAGAAAAGGAGTTCATATGAGTGGTTTTAAACCACAAAACAGAAAATTAAGAAGTAGTAACAGACAGACTCTTCCCTAAAAACTTAGCTCGTGATCACACTGTCATCCTCCCCTGAATGGAAAGAAGAGTTTGAAAATCTTTATGAAGTAAAGGGAGAAGGGCAGGGGCTGAACTGTTGAGCAATGACATATGTTTATAGGAGACTGAGTACCACAGTAAAGGAATTATCATTTTCATTTTTAATTTCTGGAACATTTTTGTTTTCCTTATACTGAGAAGAACAAGGATTTATCAATGGAGGCTGTTCCGAATGTCTCTCTTCAACAGCTATCACACTATATTTTAGAAAGTTGAAGTACTATTATCTTGATTCTAGAAATATTGAAAGAGGGACAATTACAATAAATTGGGAAGATATTACAAGATTGTCTTCTCTTTTTGATTTTGGGAAAAAAGTTGATAAAAAGTTACTGAGACATCAAGTGGACTGACTTGTGTCTACGGGCAAGTATCTCTCCCAAGAAACATCTAGATTTCTTGAATTTCTTTGTATTATCAACTTAACTTCAAACCATACCATTCATCTTGTGATTTAAAGTTATCTCCTGCCCCATTCCCATGGTGCATGAAGAATATTTTTGGTAGGTCACGCTACCACCTTTGCTTCAGTGGCAACAAGGAAAAAAAAAAATTAACGTGAATCCAAAAAGATTCAAATGCACAAAGCTACAGTCAACATACAGTTAATTGCTAGTGCTACCTGACCTTCCAGAATGTAATATTCAGCTACCTCTGAAAACCAGAAGAGGAAGAGTTAATATAATACAACTTTAAAAGAAAAGAAATACAGAATTAAGGTATACAACCAACTCTGTAATGCAGCTTAACTTTGCCTACCTGGTTCTAGCAGCCACTACAGATTTTTTCAAGTACGTATGGTGTTATGATAGACAGAAATGATGATTAGGGGAATGGGCCCCTGTTTGTAACACCGTGTTCAACAGATTTTACTTCCAGCACCAATAATACTCAGTCTATCTGCACTCTCTAAGGTAGGTGTAGTTTTACTAAATGGTGAGGATTAAGTGAAGAAAGTTCGCCTAATGAATGCCTAAAAGTTGATGGCTTATACATGCTTCATCTCAGCACCAGTTCTTTAAGTTGTTTCAGCTCCATACAGGAGTTTAGTCATATGGACTATCAGTGTGTGTGCTGATCTATCTGACAAGTTTCTGGGACTTAACAAAAAGTAAATTAAACCAAAACCTTGTAAGTCAGTTTTCAGAAATGACCATGTAAGCCAACTTGAGGTGACCTGCTGGAGCGAGCTTAGGGTTTCATTTGACAAGTTGCTGATTCTGGAAAGCAAATTATCAAGTCTTGTCTCCCTCATGTAGCTAGATGCCCTGTTCAGTTGTGCGAACATAACTCTGTGGCAGTGCTGTAAGATTATGTGGGTTACACATTATATATAATCAAAATATTCCTGGTTGTTGATTTCTTCTTCGGTGAAAGAGGAGTATTGGAGACATGACGGAAGAGAGTAAAAGTAACAGACAGGGAACCTCTATGGTTTCATAAAACAGCTGAGTGTATTAACTGTCATGAGTGATGACAGAGAAAGGTCTCATCCCTTCCTCTTGTTCCAGCCCACCTCCTGTACTGGTGTTCAACTGACTGTAAGGCAAGTGTATTCCACTCATCTGGCAAACCCACTTTTTTGATTGCTTAGGTTTTTTTAAAAACAGAATTGATTTACCATGCAATCAGACAATAACTAAAGCTAGTTCTCTGTAAGCAGTGCATAGCCACGAGAATGAACAAGGGATGTCAGGGAGAGTAAAAACATCCTACTTTGAATAGTGGAACGCTTTATTTCAACTTGCATTCTGAAATCAGATCCTTAGTATCTTGTGATACTGCAGTCTCTATACTTCAGCGAGAACTAGTTATGCATATAAATTCCTACTTTCTGAATCTGACCTAATTAGGGAATTCTGCCTTAGAAGAGGAGATGTTTGAACATTTTTTCTAATATGAGTACCTGTGCCAGTTTTAAAGAAGCCTGTGAGGACACAGAGCTACTGGATGTGTTATCTGTGTGACGGAACAGTTTTGAAAAGGCAGAGCTGAGGTCACAACATGCTAGTAGATGGTATCAGCCCTACACTTCCCACTTACCAAGTATTTAAGACTACATTACCATCATTCTTCATTTTGTGGTTTTCAGAGGTCTGAATGTTGTTCAGTGTAATGAAACAAGGCACCATAAAGCAATCGTAAGTCTGTGTTAAGAACTTTGTTTATATTAAAAAATAAAAGGACTTCCAAACTAGATTTCTCAGCTTTCATACTCAACTTTCTCTGCTGCCCCCAGCAGCTTGGCAGCAATTTAACTAGCCACAGAACAGACTGCAAAAATCTGCCTGGGACCACGTAATTAAACCTTTAGCTTGCAACAAAGAGATTCCAGTTAGTTATTAACAAAGACCTAGTCTTAATACACTTATACAAGTAACTGAACCCTGAATAACTCCAATATTTACACAACCATCCCCACAACCCCACAGCAATAGGGCTGCACTCTCCAATACTAATTCCAGACGGTTAAAATCATTTTGGGAAAGAGGAGAGCCAAATCTGATTCCAGGTAGCAGCTCAAAATTAGAAGACTCAGAGGAGTTGGTATTTATCTTGTTTGCTTGTTTAAAGGAAAGTTTATTACAAGAGTCCCTGGATCAAATCAGCCCAAATTTAGACCACAAAACTGGAAGGAATATAGCAAGTTACAAGACAATCCATCTCAACTGAAACAGCTGAACTGTTCACAACAAGTAACTTTCTATTTGGATTACAAGCACTTCCTGTTACAATAAAAGTTATAAAATGCTGTCCAGTTGGGAAAAATCAGGAGAATATGTTGAGAACAATATTCATCACAGAGTATTGACCATATACCTTAAAGAATTACCTATTCTTTTTATGATAACTGCAACCACATCTCCCCCATCAGAATCTATTCCCTCTTTTACCCATTTTCTCTTACTGTAATGGACCTCAAATTTGATTACTGTTACAGACTCCACATATGCAGAGTTTCACCTGATAAGCCAAGTTATAAATACACAAATTCTTCCAATAATTTCTAATCCTCTTATTTTTACTACTGCTAATGAGGCTCAGGTCCCTTACTTATTGGAAGGCTTCTGATTTCCTGCTTGTCCATGTTCATCTTGCTTTAATCCTGCAAGCAAAGCATCTCTGGAACAGTGCTTATCCTGTTTGGGGAAAAGAGAAAGACAGTGAGAAAGGTGTGTGAAAATTTACCATGGGATTCCTACTATTTTCTGAAGTAATACAAGAAAGAAAATCTGCACCTGTAAATGGGTAATGAACGAAAACCTCTGCCGCTGGAAAGGTTCACATCCCTCCCATAAGCACTGCCCTGGGTAGACATCTTTTCCTCCATGTTCAGTTGCTGCATGATAGAAAACTTGTGATGGTGTTTGAAACCACCTACAGAAAGAGGGGAAGGGGAATTTAAGGTGTTTTTTTTCCAGTTAATGGTAAAGCACAAATATCACAAACAAACCCATACTGGCTAAACATTTTTATTTTCTGAAACGAGACAGGCACTGATAAATGAAAAGTTGTCAAATTTTAAAAGGAATAACATGTACCTATCTAACCAGTGAGCTATCAATAAATGGCAACATGGTTTTGCCAAATCCGATTAAAATATCACGCTTCTATTTTTCTACTTACACTTTACCAAAGAAATAATGCATGTTAATTCCAACAGATCCATTCTCTGCAATACAACCAAAACACAGTAATAAACAGCTAAAAAAGTTGGGTTTCATGTATTCCTTCTCCTGTTTTCCTTCTTTACTGGCAGTCACACTCAGACTTTATTTAAACTTTAATTGGGAAAAAGAGATGCACACCATTCATCCTATTTAGTCTCAATACTGCACACTTATCAAAACCGACAGAATAAGAGATCAATCTAAAATTACTGCTCTTTAGGACCTGAATTCTAAATATTGGGAAAATGGCTAGATGTCATTTCCTGATGCACACAGAAGTCGAAAAATGTCACTTATGTGACCCTTTTTAACATCTTCACTTAAACTCAATTTTTAAATTACTTTCCAAAACCTCAAACTAAGCACTTTGCCTGCCAACAGCCCCAAAGCACAGGACATGAGGTATTTCAGCAAATGAAGTGCTTCTGCATCAATAGAAAAGATGAAGTTGTCCTAAGCCTGGCCCTGTAATACTGTGGACAGTCTATTTTGTGTTTTCTGTATGTTCTATTTGGTGAGAGCTCAGGTGTGACATAACCTTACAGTGAGTGCAGCCCAGTAAGGACCTTCTTCCATTTCAGAGTGGTAGAAAAGTTACAACTCACTCTGAATGCCACCTCAAAATATTCGTGAGTCAACCGTTCTTAAACAGTTCTTAGATTTATATTTTCAAATTGTCACAGACAAAAGATGTGTTATTTTAACGTATATCAGATGGTAATGGAGAACCCCTATATTTCAAACAATATTCAATTAAAATAATGAATGACTCAAAGTGTGTTTTTTCTAGTCTAGATACATCTTAAAACATATCTCAAGTGTTACAAATTATATCCCTTAATTCAACAGAGAAAAGATGGCCAAAATAAACAAAAGACTTAGCTGCTTGCAGTTCATTTCAATACAACTAACCTGGCTCATCAACACCCACTTAAGGCTTGGACAGAAGAGGTCTAGAAACCTAGTTGCTGCCATTTGGGAAGTCATTACCACCAGCTGTCTTCACACACTTCCTGGATGGATGCCACTGGCACAGCAGTCTTACCGAAGAGGAAACACATGCACCCACCTCAGCCACTCCAGATCACATGCCAGTATTTCAGTTTCAGTTAACAAGAAAAATATTTGTGTTAAGAAGTTTGACTGATCTCCCTGGGCTGAACAGTGCCAAGCGGGAGATGACCTCCAATCAGAGACTTACAGCAAGCAGCCAAGGATGAAGCAACATCTTAAACCTACAGCAGTCATTTATGGACAAGTTCATACCAGAACTCTCTGCATATGAATAGCGGATCAGTAGGTGCTTTGATCCAGCCACCTCCTTCCACATCCTACCACTCATTTCAATACTGTCCATTATGCAAACATACTTGCAATCGATACGTAGGCCTAAGTGTACAGATACTGTTACCTGAACCCCATAAAGGTGTCAAAGAGCTAATTTCATCCAGAGACAAGTCTTAGTTATAAACTGAATCCTACTGCAATAATCACCTGTAATATAGTAATGACCTACTGCATAGGCAATAAATACTACTCTCTTACAAAGGATTCACCTTTTCCATGCCAGTCAGCTCTTACTGAAGGAAGCTGAGAAGAAATATCTGCCTGTTGCTGTTGGTATAGATAGCCCATAGTAGGAAATGAAAATAAAACGGTTTACATCTACATTGGCTCAACAGCAAAAGTTGATGTTTCAAACGACAGAAAGATGTCTTTCCATAATAAAGGGGCAAGTCAGTATGTAAACTTAAGCTTGGCACAAACCTATTTATGAGTAATTTCTGGCATGGATGAAACAAATTTCATGGCACAAGTGAAGCCCAAAATGTAGTTCATAACATTTTATTCAACATGGCAAGGCTTTAAGAAAAATAAAGCTATTTCAGCTATATTGGTTCATTCACTGTATAATACATTCAGTGTTATACTTCAATCACTGTTCTAAGAAGATGCAAATTTACTACCATTTTGCAGAGAAAAACTATTTTTCCTTAAAGAAGCACCTAAACACAGTAATAAAAAAAAAAAGCTTAAGTACTGAGAATACGGTCAGTTGAGTCTAGACTCTTGTTTCCCACTTAATTTCTCCACCATTCTGTTCAGCTACTGAACAGAACATTAAACTAATAGCTGACTTGACAGGCAGTGGAGATTCAATAGCACTTCCAATTTACTTTTTAAATACAAAGCAATTCAAGAGCAGACATCTCCTGCCTACCTGTGAAACAAAATAGCAGCTTTTAAATTAAGCTGAATACAATTAGCAGTACTTGCAGACAGCTGAACTTCAGAGGAAAACACACCTACTTTCTGTTACCCACTTTCTGTTACATCCTCAATGCAAAGTAGTGTGCTGACTGACACCTTTTAGAGTTTTACTTCCACTTCAGATACTAAACCTGAATACATCTGCGAGAGGCCAATCATTACAACTATTTGCATAATTGGGCCTGATCTGGTTGTGGTCTTCAGACATTACTAAATCTGTTGCATTTTATTTCAAAATCTTGGTATAATGTTTCCTAATTCAGTTCTAAAAAACAGGACAGCAGAACCCACACCCACGCCACTGGAATGTTGCTGACTGTAGCAGCCAAGTTCGCAGGTAGGAAAAGAACATACTATTTTATTTCTTTGTATTTATTCTGATTCTCAATAAAATGTTTTTGAAGGCCTTCACTGCCTTCTGCAATACATCCTGGAAGAGAAACAATGCTAATATGTTGTGAGAATTAAACTAAAGAACATGCATAGAGAATGTAAGTTACTATCAAATTTGCCTCCTGTTGTATCTTTCCAGTTAATTGTGAACACCACAAAAGAAACACTGTTCTATCATTCTACTATGATGAACCTGCCTGCTTAATACCTAGGAAAAAAAATTGCTACGCAATCATGAATGAAACCAAGTAATGGATGTAAAGTTCAGATAGACCATGATCCATTCAAAAGATCCAATGATCCATTCAAAAGAATCTTCTTGTTTCCTGCTTAAACAACTCAATGAAAACAGCTGACAGTGAGAGCTATAAATAAAACAGTTGCAATAACAGGTAGCAATTCCAGATTTTTCTTTATGTCTGTTAGAAGCAGGAAGCCTGCAGGAGATTTGATACTCCTGTTTTTAATAAGGCTGTTGTGATGAATAAACAATATATGTTTGAGGAAGATGCTAACTTAACATTTTGGTTCTCTCTTCACCACAGAGAATGCTGAGTGTAATGTTCATCTAAACTGTTTTTAGGCTGGGGCTGAAGTAATATTTTCAAAGTGAGAGACAGCATAAGTACAATCTATCAATGCAAAATCTCTGAAGGCTTTTGAAAATAATGAAACTTAACCATGAACAAGAACCAGTACAGCAAGTAATGACAGGAGAAACTATAGCAACAGCAATAATACACTATCTTTGCAGTAAAACGTAGCGATCTACTTGTAAAACACAGACCTCGCAGCCCTTAACTTCAGTCACAGGAAAACTTACTGGAATAATATTTTAAGACAGACTTACAAAAAGACTGATAATGTAAGGTCATCATAACTGTATTGTTCCTCCTCCTGCCCCAAAATTTGTCTACACATATTTCACATCCTAGTTCACATTGTAACAGCAGCTTGTTCCATGGTTAGATGTCACCTCAACTCTACACAACTCATCCTACATAACTTTAGACATAGAAGAAAGTTGGTGACTAACTTATGCTTCAAAACTGTAGTTCAGCAAACTCTTCAAGATGGTGTAAGTTGGCAAGGCTTCTGCTAAGAAACCGTCCCAGCTTTTCATTTCCACCTCAGTACAACCCACCCTTGTACCAACACAGGTGTTTATACATCTGTGGTGCAGCCAGTAGAGCATGGCTCTATGGTTATATTTATTAGTAGTAAAGTAGTAAAGAAAAACTAAGTGAAGCCTTACATGTATTTCTTACATAGAGAAGTATCACCTACCAAAGAAACAAAAATCACTTTTAAGGTGAAAACAGGGCAATGATTTAAAAAGCACCAGATCTCTACAGTACCAGTCAGAGTCCCATCTAAATTCCTTATGTCTTGCATTGACTTAATGATCTTTGAATTATGTCTGTAAGGAATGAAAGAAACAGAAATTACAGCTTCAGGGGTCTACAGATTAACTGTCCTTCAGTATTCCTCTAATTCTGTTCAAATGCCTCATTTTCACCACCAGTTCCAAAGATTCGAACTTCTCCATCATTTCATCCCAACTTTCTGACTGTCTATACACCAGCTTCTGCCAAATCAGCTCATCTTTATGCTCCCTTTGTCTTGTCCTACAACGATGAAGTGTCTCACAGTTTTTCATGCCGATCCTGTATGTTATGCAATTTCTCTCACTGTTTTCAAAGTGGCTATTTGACAACTACCTTTGTTTGATCAGTTTGTACCCTTCATTAAAAACTACGCATATACACAAACTTACGTTATTTCAAAAATCAGTGTCAGGATATACATACTGATAACAAGGGGAGTATCATGTTTTTATAAGCCTACATCCAAAAGTCTGCTAGTTCACTCCTCTCTCTTTTAAGGACAACAACAACAAATCAAAAAAAGTCTAATCATTGCTGTCTAGTCTTAAGGCTAAGTTCCTTTTTATTTCCTTTCGTGACAATGGAGTCCTGTGGCACACAAATGGTATCATCATTACTAAAATTAGTCATAATATAAATAAGACTTTGACCAGGACATAGAAATGCAATACCGTGCTCTAGCAAAACTGGAAACACAAAAAAGATTAAAAGCTGTAAACTTAAGAAAAACGTCAAGACATGATTTGTAACTGGAGTACAGTAACTATTTTTGTATTTGCAATACAGAGAACAAGCTTCAGAGCTATGATTTTTTTTTTTAACTTAACTACATGACAATATTTTATTTATTACTGAAGAATCAATATATTAAAAGAAAGCCACATAATACTCATTTTATGCTCTGAAGTGTAACTGAGAGCAGTTAAATGTCTTGCACTCCCCCATCTCAGCTTCAGCTTCCTCAACACTTTTCACTTTTTCTCTTCCCCACTGACAAAATATAAGGTAACTTAAGGAAACAGAATGGATAGAACTTGTAGAATCACCTTCTATATACAAGCATCTGTTACATATTAGTAAAAGGTAGTTAAATAAAGGAGCCATTTACTTTTTACAAGATTGCCACAGACACATGAAGTTCTGTCCAGGTTTTTTCATTTGCTCTGCATGCTGACTTGCTGCAGTGTATGAAGGCGGCTGCAAATTGATCTGCTGGCCCTGTACTTGCACTGTTGGTATCGACGTTGCAGGTGTGCTCTGTAGAAAAAGTTAAACCAAAGTTTTAAACGGGGCTTATTTCAAGACTTGATATACAGTTTACTGTTTGTTCAGAGATCTTTTGTTTTACACTTTAACCAACCACAAGTTTTCAGATTTTAATACTCTGAACTCTGAATAAGCATTAATAGACACAATAACATGAGGGACATACAACTTTCACACTGTAGTATTTATGCAGAAGTTTCTAATATTCAAATTACTAAACCTTATGCCCAAATTCAAATACAGAATTATGACTGCATGGAATTTCTCAAGGGCACCAGTGGAGCAAAGGTTAGCATTATTTTCAAAGGGTTTATTTGTTGCTTAAGAAAAGAAAAAAACATGCAAACTCAAGGGGTTGCAGTATCATCAGCACAGGGAGTAGTGTGCTTTCCTATGTCAATGTAAGAGAAAATATTGCTAAAAGAAGTAAAATGAGCACTGATACATCTAAAACTGCTTTACATTCTTTGATGAAATAGTTTTATGTGCTGCATCTGTGGAATTCTTGAACTGTCACATTAGTACATAACAGCCTGTGTTACAGAGTGCGTAAGAAAAGGTAAGTTGAACAATGCTGAAGAAACACTATCAAAGACCAGTGGGCTCAAACTACGACACACCTTTTTCTCTATAAAACTTGGCAAATTATATAATTCTTCAAGCTCCTGTAAAACTAGCCAGCACATGTACCTTTATACAGAACACCACATGCCCAGAATGCCTAAGCATGCCATACAAGTTGTATACAGTGAAATACAAACATTTCAGAAAGGAAAAAGATGTTGTCTTTGCTCCCCTGCAATATTACAAGACACTTATTTTAACAGTGAATAAAAATTATCTTAAAACTGACATAAAATTTAAAAACAAAGCCAAAATATGTAAATTTTTTTTTTCTGAATAATAGATACTGAACGCTGGACTTCCCCATTTCGGAACAGTGTTTATGTCAGAATACTGTTTCTCTTCTTTCTTTTTTCCTAGAAGGCTCTGGCCAGCAAGATGTTTATAAAGATGATGACAACAAAAAAAATCAAGCTTTTGAATATTATCTAGCAATAAAGACCTAACATCCTTTTCTTCCCTACTGTTAGAAAAGGAACATAATACTCTTTGAAGAGACCAAACAAAACTACTTTCACAGTCTGTGTTCAAGATTATTATAAAAGAGGCACTCTGAAATGGTGCACACAATACTCTGTTTACATCCTTACAGCTCTGTTACTGAATAGCTTTAGACTTCAACTATAAAGAAACAGGTAAGTGCAACTTCTGACATTTAATTTGCATATTGATCTTAAGTTTTCTTCCTGCTGCTCTCTACTGGCATTGTGAACAACAGTCACACAAGGTAACAAGTTAATAACTATCACAGATAGTAGAACACTAATAACATGACCAAAAGGAGAGCAAAAAAGCCTCATCAAAACCAAAACACTTCTCATGTCCAAGGATAAATCCTGATAGAAATAAGAAAAAACTCAGCGGAACTCCTGAACACAGCACAACTATTATATGATGCCTGTGATCTGCGTGTGTGAAAAGTTGTAAGAAAGGTCTCTTGAGTACATTAGTCATAACTCCAAATTCTTTTGAATTCTGCAATGATTTTCATCGAAAGACCTCTAAGCTATTTTACAGATTGGGTAATGAATCTTCACAATATATCTTTTAACAAAAGGTAAACACAAATGGAGTCTTTTAAGATCAACGTCCCTTCAACAAGGCATTTTTAAAGTGAAGCTGAAAGTAGAATCATCGAGTGTCAGCAGTACAGCTTGTTTTGCAATCTTCACTTGGCATCCTGATATCAATACATTATGGTGGTCTTCATGTGACTTTTTATCCTTATAGAATTTCTTTCTCATTTAATGTGCTGGAGGGGGAGTGGGCTTACTGAATGAATTCAGTATTTCATTTAATTCTCATCATTCAACATGTGATTCATGTATTATTTACTCCATTCTAAGCAAACCCTGAAATTAATCCAGAATTATTAATTTTCTCAAGGGTTTTTCTGGTAAGCTCTCCTAGTATTCAAAGGTTTTAATACCGTTTCATTAAAAAATTGTTTATTTTAAACAAGGAGACCTGAGATATACAACGCAAAATGTTACATGCTGAAAACGAAAGAGCACAGAGACAAAAAGTTAAAATTAAGTTTCCCCTCCAGTTTCTTTCTACTTTTTTTTTTTTTTCAGTGAGAAAAGCTGAAGATTGAAAAGAAATGTGTAAAATAATTGTTGTTGTTTAGAATCCTATTACTGCTGTATGGCAAAGTAGAGTAGCTTCGCTCAAACTTGTAGCATTAGGCGGTTACAACTTCCATGTATTTTTAAGTCAAATTTATTGCTTGCCTATCAGCTGTGCTGATTATATTTTAAAATCAACAGATAAAGTGAAGTTACATTTGTTTTCCTAGGTTTTATTTTAGAAACGTAAGTTCTATGTTCAAATATCTCAAAGCTTTCCTCTCTTTGCTCAAGAGATCAGAAATACTACTAATTTTTGTTTTCTTTTTTTCCCTATTTTCATCTATAGATTTAGTAATGCATGATACATGGGACGTCACTAAGATTAGGTAGTCTTTGTTTTTCAGAAACGGAACTCCTTTTTTTCCAGAAATGTACCTAGAAGTACTTGCTACGTGCTCCCTAGTTTACAGTACTGATACACAATGATTATGTAAAGTCACTTATTTCTCTAACATACAGAACTATGATAGACATTTCTTTTTTCCTAATAAAGTATTTCTGGGAGAAGTAACATTGGTCCTCTTAAGATTTTGCTTTCTTGGATATATTTCTGCATTGATGTGGCTGATCTTGCCCTGACAGTATGGTTTGCACTGAACTCTTGAACTACATAAATACAAACCCTTAATACCTGTACAGACTACTTACAGAACAGATACTACGGCCTACTTTTAATAAGCAGAAAGAGATTTTACCTCTAGACTCGGTGACTTTAGATTGAGATACTGGGGGGCGGGGAGGAGAAGGGAAAAAAGAGTAAGTCCAGCTTAGTCATAAAAACTAAGAGTAAAGCTAAGAGTTTTCTGCTAACTAGAATGGACTGTTTACAAAAAATACTAATTTACTTTTATGCACAAGAGCTCCTCCATTTGGGTACACAAGCTCCAGAAGCGGTAGGAATAACACCCTATGGCTTGGGGCCAGAAATGGCCTCTACCTCCATTTCATGAATGGTGCCATTATATATTAATGGACAACTCTATTTTAGTTGCCCATTCTATTTTAGTTGCCTATTTTATTTAAAAGGCCTACTGTGCCATCAGCAGTAGAATACGCTGCATCCCAGCATGATGGGAGTCTTGTTGAAATATAGAGCCATATGCAGTTTAAAAGCATTAGGCTGCATTTTTTCTCCCACCCACTTTAATATGTGCACACCCACAGTAAATACATTTAATTCAACATTAAATAGTTAAATATTAGTAAAAACATTTTTTAAAGTATCATAGGATTTACAGTTCAGTATTACTGAAAGTTTTATGTTTAGTTTCTTCCTGATAATGAACATATATAAAAAGGTAGCTTATAAGCTGAGAATGAATATAGCAGGATTTGAGTGTGAGGAAGTGGTCAGGTGGATAGGTAGGCACTAAAATAAATGTTCTTTTCTTGTTGTTGGATTACTGAGGTTTAAGTCTCCTTGCAAAAGTGTGCTTCGCAAGTGAAGAGCAATAAAAGCATAGAGATTCTGTATTTCAGTACTTCCAGCTGAGAAACTCATTTGCTCTGTGGCTAGGAATGAATTACACCTCCTGGGGCTACACACCTGCTTTCTGGTGCATGGTAATTCTCAGCTTCCCAATTAACAGAGGGCAGGAGCATATAGTTAAGGCAATGCTCACTCAGTTTTTGCCACCTAAAATTCCAAACAAGCATGTTTCAAGTGGGCAGCCTTAAGAGAAATGGGAGTGCATTGTTTATGAGGGGATGAGTGTGGTGAGCAGGAAAGTGATTACTTTAAAAGCCAGATAACGCAATTTAAATCAGATTTGCTCATTTCTAGGAACTTGGCGTGATATCAGAGCATTCCTTCAAAACACACACCAATTGGGACAAACCAACATGGTTATGTTCAACAGATGTTTTGGAGGCATTTGAAGAGGAGTAAGAAAAAGTGGAAAAGAAAATAAAATGTACAGGTAGGTAACTGCTCATTTCTTTTTCTTTTCCATCCACCGGTCCAGCACAATGCCTCGGGAAAGCAATAATCCAGGAGCAGGGAACACAGAAATAAAAGAAAAGGAGGCCAAGAAAGTAAAGTGCCAGTTCTGTCTCCTCTCAGACTACATTTCATGGGCTTACAAAACACAGATGGAGATATAAGAAAAAAATTGCAACACTGTGTGTATCATATGTTCCTCTTCTGACATAACCCATATGCCCATAGCCCAATTTTTATATAAAAATACAAAAAATCTTTAAAGTCAGTATATATGTATTTTTCAATGAGTTTTGCTTACGTGTACAATTAACATGGAACAATCACAGATTACACACAGAACATACCTGTACTTGTCTAACTGGATTTCAATAGCACTACATGGGCTGTCCCATAAACAGCAAGTATATAATTTTCATTATTTTAGTAGGCCATTTAAATCAACATTTCCCCCCCCGAAGCATATAGTACCAGCCCATTTCAAACTACCATTCATATCATGAAACAAATCTTCTCTTAACTTTTACATTCCCTTAAGAATTATTTCACTTTTTTCTTGCTTTCCTTAGTTTTCACTTTATTCCCTTCCCTCCCCTGTTTGTTTGTCCTTCCTTATCTTCAGTTCAAGCATCTTCCCCTTCTCCTCTCTGCAGTTCATGACAGCTAATCCTACTGTAGTTGCACAAGCAATATTCTCCTCCCTCTTCTGTCCTCTACATCTCCTTGTCCAGCCTTCCTGTTGGGTTGTAATTTATTAAAAATTTTCTTCCTCTATCCCTTTCTCACTTCTCTGAAATACAAGCTCCAGTTTAAAATAAAACTTTAAGATGAGAAGCAAACAGGAAATCACACACTAACAGCTTCAGCAGATATGTAATTTTGCCATAGTTAATATCCCTTTATTCCCTGTCCCTCACCACTTTTCTCCATTGGGTTGTATTTATAATAAATTTCACACTGTCTGCAAGAAGAACCATGTTCTCCTATTTCTTCTGCAAGACACCCAGTATACATTAGATACTGCAGAGAGGATTAAACAATGCAGATGCTCAAGTGAAAAGTGTTCCTTAGCTGCTGCCTTTCAAAAAGTCAGGGACAAGAAAGCTGCTTATCATACAAGGAAGACTCTCAAAACGGGAGGGAGAAAATAGATTATACAGGGCCTAACCTCAAAAGAAGTCATCATTAAAACTCAAACTGAGTTCATGAGAATTTGGCTACATCTTAGTATTTCTGGATGTCTTAAAAATACTCCTAAAAGCAGACTCAATATTGGAAATACTTAACATCGGATTTTTCAGCAAAGCAATGGCTATTGCAGCTGCTCAGCAGCTTTGGAAAAAAAAAAAAAAAGACCTGGCCAGAATGGTACTGTTTATAGTCCAACACATTAATTTTAAAGGAGTAGTAAAGATCCTTAAAAGTCTTAAGCCAAACTATGATGTTCACTATATCTGAACAGCATACTATAAAGTGGGTTCTATTACAAGTCAGTACTTAGCATTACCATGATAGACATGATTCATAAATAGCCATATGTAATGATTAAGGCAATTAGCTAACAAATTAGATTGCTCACCAAGATCAAAACTAATAAACTCCTTTTCTCCCACATTCCTGTAATTTTGAAGACAGCAAGGGCATCCTATAGACAGGAAAATGAGCCAACTTCCATAGAAGCAGACATTAAACCAAGCTATTTTGATCTGCAAATCTGTACTGAAAGGCATACCCAGCTGGGAGCATTTCTGTTTGTACAGGTAATGGAAAATGTAGGAACTATTAATGATAATGATATTAGTGACAGTGTAACAAAGAAATTATCAGCACAGGAAATATTCTTTTTTTTATTTTTATTATCATGATAGAACAGCTAATCCAATACAAATTAAAGTTAACTGTATTACTCCCCTCTTCTCAAAAATCTGGAAGTCTGATAGCTGTTTGAGACACAACTGAAAATTCTTGTCAGCCACATGTCCAGGGAATAAATAACCACAGATAGTATTTACTCCATTCCAGAGACATAGCCATACCATTTGCTATTTCAGACAAATCCTTAGCAAAGCTGTAATAGAAATTCAAACTGTGTAACAGCTAAAGACACTCACTGTAAAAAGCAAGGCATAGCTTGCTTTTTTTCATCCACGCTACAGAAAATCTAGTTCATTCTCCCTATGCTGCCAAAAGACACTTTCATTTTGGTCAATTCATTTCTAGTAAGTACAAAGATAAGTAACATATCAGAAAAATATGGATCTCTCTCCGATAAAACCTAAGTGAAAATTTACATGCGAGTTTAAAGACATTTTAAAAACACAACTCTCTGCAGTGTGGCAGTTAAAAAGAAAAAAAGAAAAGAAAGGAAAAGAAAGGTTGTTAACTGTTATCCTGATTTCTGACAAGTAGATGAAGCAAAGTCAAAAGAGCTTTCAACAGAAACATAACTTGACACAGAAAAAGAAGTACCACTAGCCATCACTTGTTGAATTTTGAGTTCTAGCTCTGTTCAAGTCCATAAGGTCTATACCTGCTACCCCATCAAAAACAAACAAACAAAACCCTAACCAAACAACAAAAAAGGAACGTAAGAAATAAAAGACCTGTCTTACCTCAAGGTCAAAATGCACTAATGTACACTCAAGATTTCACTTCTCTCCACAGTCTATCAAAACTCTGACTGCCAGACGTACTATTCTATTCTTTTTGCTCCAAATCAGATTAGGAACGTTTTTTGGAGAGGGACTTTCTCTCCATGTACAAAGCTAAAATAAATTCTGGAGACTGGAATAATCTTAAACATGATTATCTGTTATATATTAATGCTCATACAACTGACAGCCACACCTCATTTCTAGTAAAGTCTTAGGGAGTAACCACTTTCAAATGGTTAAAAAAAAAGTTGGCGGAGGAAAAACAAACAAACAGAAAAGCCCGCTCCAAAGTTTGTCAAACAGAAAAAAAACCCCAAACAATGCATATTGTATCAATAAAATAAACATTACAAATATTTTGCAATAAACAAACATAAATATTTCACCAAATTTACAAAACAATACTTTCTCCTGACTGTAGTGAATGCCTGAAGCAAGCCTTTCAAGACCACCTTTAAATGCAAGAACTTCAACTCATTTCAGCAAGCCAGAAGCAGTTGTGGTGATTAACTTGCAAAAAAGACATATTCAGTCCTCCATAAGCAATAAGAACCACAAATAAAATGCAGAACAATTCTGACATTTTTACAAGACTATACAACAAATCGTTGTTGTTTTCAGAACAGTTAATCCTTTAAGGAAGAAATCAGTGAGGAGAAGTTCTTCCCTTACTGCTACAAGCTATTTTAAATTCCACTGCTGTTATTGACATCGAAGAAGTATGCAAACTATTAGAACTTTAGTCCGTGAAAGAACAGAAACCATAATTTTCTGAATATTTTAAATACTATGCAAGAGATATTGACTGAGTTTACATTTTCACTGGCATTATTTCACAGCACTAGTTAGAATCACAGTTGGAATAAACATAAAAAGAACACTGCAACATACCTGTGTGACCATGCTTTGTATATACGTGGTTGGATGCTGCTGCTTTTGTTGAACAGCACTTTCTATTGCTACTTTCGCTACAGTGCTTGGATCCGCTCCAGCTGGCACAGCAACCATAGTTGCACTGCAACCAGCATTGTTGGGGTCACTGATTGTAACAATTCTAACTCCTACTTTATTTGGAATTCCTGGAACAGTTTCCCTGTCATTATCCTCTGCTGGCCTCTTTACAGTTTTGCATTCTGCTGTGCCATTAGTAGACCGAACTTCGGATGACAGGGTAGACTGGGACACTCTAGGTCCTGAGTGTGGAACTGCTATGATTTGATGCCCCTGTATAACAGAGGCTGTAGATTGTGGTGAGACAACTACACTTGGGCGTTGCTGAGGCACATCTGAATTCAAACTTGAAGCTAGAGGTCCATTGGGTAAATCAGTGTTGGTACCACTAAGTTGCTGGGTTAACAGTTTTGCAGCCTCCTGTGTACCGCTTACAACAGGTGAACTACTCAAAGTTAATACAGGCCCATTAGAAATTCTTTCCCCTTGATCACCTTTGGCAGTATCTTGCTGCGTAGCATCCAAATTCCCTTGTTGTTCCACTGAAGATATCTCACCATTTCCTACATGATTGGAAGTTTTGTGATTTGGAATGTTTTTGCTCAAATGAGAACCATCTCCTTTATCAAAATCACAGATTCCATTAACTAGGGGCTTCTTCAAATCACTTTTAATTTCCTCTGTGTCCATTTGTTCAAAGTTCTGCTTTCCAGGAGCTCCGTTCTCACCCATTTCTAATGATGGCCCATTACTGACTTGTGAGCACTGATTGGCCTCATTCTGAGTTTTCCCTGAGTTAGAAGGAGGTAGACTGGAGTCACTATACTTTCTCCCATTTAAAAGACTTCCCACCTGCATTTCATTTTCTTTTGCATCCCCATTGCTGGTGTTTGCAGCTCCTCTTCGGCAGGAAGGATTCTCCATAACTTCAATTTTACGTTCATGAATGTGTAAACCTGTTGCTTCCTTTGCTTCTTCCTCCTTTTGGCAAATTATTTTATCACCTTTGAATGGGGGAGCAGCAGTACACGGTGATTGTCCAGCTGAAGGTGCTTGAGTAGCTGGAAGTGTTTGCACCTGTAGCCCAACTCCTGTCTGTTTGGAGCAATGATTTGAGTTGCATTTCCCTGACTCACAGTTGCAGTAGCAAAACTCGTATTTGGCACAACTGTTATCGTAACCTGGTTGCCAGCAGTCCCTTGGAAAATAGTTGCTGGGCTGTTTGAGATCAACTGGCCTGGCAATATCTGTAAATTAGAAATGGGTACTGTTTGTACTGCCCCTTGGGGCTGGATTGCACCCGGGACCAGCTGAACATTTTGCTGTCCAACTAGCAGCTGCTGAGCTGGAGACTGTCCTTGAACTCCAAAACCTGGTGCCTGGTTATTGGCCATCTGATAAACCACCTGAGGGCTAGGAGCTCTTGCATTGTTAGGTGGAGGAATCTGTGGAGCTGGGAGTATAAGCTTCCCCCCTGGAGTTGAGGGGCCTCTTTTCGGAAGAAGCAGTTGTTTTATCAGACTAGACTCACCAGAATTAGGCTGGCCAACTCCTGTATTAGCTTGTTGTGACTGAACTTGCATTTGTATTGGTTGTTGTACCTGTACCTGCTGCTGCGATGATGCTGGTGAATGTTGCTGCTGCTGCTGCCTCTTTACAGAAAGCATCTGGCTGACAGTAGGAGGGGGTCCTTGTGACTGAGGCGTGGTAGATGAAGATGACATAACTGTAGGGACTTGATTATTTGTAACCGGACCTGGGGATGGTGAAGAAGATGGAGTAATGCTTGGCTGTCCAGTCAACTGGACAGTTTGACCAGTGGGAATAGAAGCTGGATTAGCAAGCACTATTTGATGAATGGCTGGTGCATATGTTTGACCTTGCTGAGCTGGCTGGCTTACAATCACTACACTTTGCTGGGATGGTGGTGGAGGCTGCTGCTGTGGCTGCATCGGCTGCTGTACCACGGCAGGTGGAACTTGCTGAGATGGCAGAGGCTTTGGTGCAATATTCTGAAACCCTACCCTAGATGTTGGTGGGTTTTGGACACCTGCGATTGTAACCACCTGCCCAGCTGCTACTTGGAAATTTTGAACTGTGGTGGCCGAAACAATGTTAGATGCAGAGGTTGTGACGTACTGCTGTGGTGCTATGATGACTGTATCTTGTTGCTGGTTGCCAGCAGAGGACTGCTGAGATGATGTCTGCCCAGGTTGTGATGATGTGCTGATTAGCTGTTGACCCTGTGAAACTGCTGAACTGCATGCTGGTATGTTTTGTACTCTGCCAAATATATGACCCTGAGGTACAGCTTGCTGAATTACCGTAACAGGAGTGCCTGAAGGTATCTGTCCTGGTACCACTGCATGCAGTGGAGACTGTTGTTGAATTACAGGTTGGTGGTGAAGCAACGTCTGAGAACTAACAACAGTAACAGACGGCTGTGGTCCTGTAGTGCTGTGATTTTGATTAGAAGCTTGTGGTGCTCCTCCTACAGCAATAGTAACAGGAACTGCAGACTGGGGAACAGAGCTCTGTATTACTGTGGCCTTCACTACTTCACAGGATATTGGACCTTTATTCTGTATAACAGTCACTGGTGCATTTTGTTGCTGCTGTGTATGAAGAGAAGGATTTTGTGGAATTCTAGAAACAGTCTGTGCCACAGTGTGAACACCTTGAATTGGAAAAGACATCTGTGTTGCTGTCAAAGTTGAAGACTGGTTAATAGGGGTCCTCTGATAGTGATTTCCTACGCTTGGTAGCCCATGCGGGATTCCTGTTGAAATAAACACAGTAGAAGTTTGGAAGCAAAAATTGTTTCAAAACACATTAACATAACAAATTTTTAAAAAGCCAAGGCTTGAATTTGTAGTTCTATATGAAGCAGTTTCTCTCCTCAGCTATACTGCATCTGAATTAATGATGCAGCAACAATGGCTTGTCTGCCGACTGACAAGTCTATGGGTTACACATCGAATACTAGAATGGCATGCAATTACATACTGCAGTACTACTCCTAACATTATTGAATAAAATCGATCAAAACATGTGGCCCCAACTTCCAACACTTTCAAACTATTTTCAAAAACTTTTGTCTTTTATTGTCGTTTCAAAACCAATGCAAAATACTTCATATTTAATTAATTTAAAAACCTGCTGGCGAAGGAGACGAAGACACATCAGGAATTGAATCAACCCGGACAACTGGGGTAGACGAAGTTGGCTGCTGCTGATAGTACATCTGAATGGGAAGCGGTATAGCTCTCCTTTTCACTCCTACCACATGTATATGTGCTTGACCATTGTTACTTGGATCTTCTACTCTCTTCACTGTATGATTTGGAAAGACAGTTCTGCCAAACACAACATAAATCTATGTTAATAAACACAGTAACTCAATCCTCTTAGAACGTTTTTGTTTTAACTAACTGCTTTTGTGTGGAGAGTAACTGCACTAATGCCTGCATCTTTACAATACAGCAGGACTCTCCAACAGCATCTGAGTATTCATCACTGAGGGCTAACAGGTCCACCAGATGGTTGGCCAAGATCTCATACAAGCTAAGAGAAAACCACAATACCTGCAAAAACTACTTCAGAAAGAATTAAAAGGACTATAAGAAGAGAAGGAACCCTATCAAAGATCCTGAAATAGAATGAAATAAAATTAAACAAACTCTAAACATTTGTTTTAATTAAAATTCCAAAACTGGATGTCTTTCAAACTCAACTCAGTAGATCTTTTCTCAAAGAAATCTAAAGCTACAGCTTAGTACTGAGCACATACAATTGCTTCTTTACCATTGCATGAATTTTTGCCTTACCGCAGACATTTATAAAATCCAGTTGATGTCAGGATTCCACCTCGAGCTAATTTACTACAGGTAGAGAGGTATTCAGAGTACATTTCTGCTCGAGAGACTGAGCAATCAAGATTCACCTCAAAATGTGCATTCAACCTGAGGATGAAAAATAAAACTATGAAGCAAAATATAGAAAGAGTACTTTTAAAAGGGTTGTTAAAACACTTCTGTCTGTATCAGAGACTTTCGAGACCTGATAACATGGAAAATAGCATTTTAGTATACTGTCTTGTCAAATGTCTATTCCATACTTTCTCCTTCTCACTGCTTATGATTCAACATATAGGACCTCAACACATGTAGTTAGGTTTACATGTAAAATCTTTTTTGCATATGTAATACGCAAAATAGTCTCTACATGTGCCTTTTTTATTGTATATTCAGAAATAAAACCAAAAAAAGAATGCATTGTTTGGTGACGTCTCCTCCCCACAGCTCTATTCTTATTCCTTAATGATTCCACTTGAGCCAAAGATGGACTGAATGCTAGCTAATTCTTCATCAGAAATTTCTATCAAAAGTCAACGTTTGTATCAAAACCAAGATTTTGTTAACTGATCCGCTAATGCAGTCTTACTTTAAAACAGAAGTAAAACCAGAGATAGAATAACAATCTCGACCCTGTCATTCTGATAGAGGTAGGAAGGCAGGAGAGAGGGGACTGGGATTCTAAGAGAGTGCACACACAAAACACACCCACTGTCATTCCTGGAGTCCCACACTAGACAGACATCAAAAAAATCCTTGAACAACCTGTTCTGCCTAACATTCAGTTTCTAGGGAGAGAAAGTATTTGTATCTCCTATAGACTCCACAAGCACACAGACCATCCAACCCCCAACGAGGAAGCTGTGAGAGGAGGAAATATTTTCTATCAGTTTAATTTTATTTCTTTCAGATACTTCTGGGTTATTCCAACCCAGAGACATGGGAATGGTTCATCCCCAGCAGCAAATGGAGGTAAGTAACAACTCTCACACAATGCTCAAATACCAGTACCAGAATATAGGCTCAGACAGAATAAAAATATTTTTTAAATTCTCAGCATTTACTATATGGTGCTAACACTTCGGAAAACTACACTGCATTCTCCTTTGTAGAGTCCTACACTCCCAATATAACTAGATGCTTCAAAAGAGAAAAAGCAAATGATTACATTCTTTAAATTGTATTCTCTCATAGCCAGTAAAGAGTAAGTATAATGCCATTTCTCCTGCAGTTGAGTTACAATTTTATTATTACAAAAATTGAGATCACACTATATAACAGAAAGTCTAGGTATTAATTAAATTTGGCATATCACACAAATGACTGTCCAGTTGGGTATGTCATATTAGGCTAACACACTACCACTGGTACCAGTGAACTGAAGATATTCAGGACTTACAATGGTGAAATGGAATCTGCAATTAGCACTTCACTGTCACATGCACTTACCTCACAAGGACTCCTAGTCAGGCTAAGCTGGCTAATAATATATCCAGGAAGCTCAGTTTAAATACCTCGTCTTTCTACTGCTTCCAAGAGATAGTAACTTTTCAAAATTCTACTGTTGTGATTTACTCATTTTCCCATTTCTCTCAATAGGAAACAATGACTAAAACATACCATGAAAATTTAGACGAATGTAAGACACTCCCATGTTAGCATTGATCAAAATGCTTGGAAAAGGCCACTCCTCCACTCTCAATTTGCATTGTTTTTTTTTTTTTTGGCAGCACAGTTAGTATTTGAGGAGAATTTTCAGGACTAGATGTTAATTTTTATTTTTCACTAGCTGTATCTACCTAAGACTAACCAGAAGAAAATCAAGTACAAAATAATAGTATTCAACGCTGACAGCTGCAGAAGCACACAGAACCAGAAACAAAGCAGACATTCCAAATATTCCCAATATAATGCTCTATGGTTTGCTTCATTATTTTCTGTCATTTGATGGTATCGCACAGTTGCAGCATGGTACGTATCCCCACTTATTTTAACAGTCAAAACTTCTATTTTACTTTTTATACAGAGTGCAAAATTCACCTTGCCTGAAAGCTAGATGTCTAGTGCTCTCTATAGTCAATAGAGAGAAGGTGGCACCAGAAGGTAATTCGTAATCTCATCAGAAACTAGGCAGGTGAAGGCAATTCATTTTACTACTGGGGAAATCTCCCACTCCATTAATTAAAAAGGCAGCCTAGAAAACTAGCTTTGGCTAGAGACCAACTTGCAGATCACTAAATTGAGCTGCGGCGATTCCAACTCCAGATATTCCTAAATTTCTAAACGTGAAATTTCTCAGTCTTTCAGCACTGCACATTAATAATACTTTGCAGTGTGCAAACAGAAGCACTGGAACATCAGTTGACCAACAAGAATCTGCAACATTTCCCCCATACAATCAAAGTTTTGCTGGAAGTGTAAGTAAAACTAAATCATGGCCTAAAGCACTAAGCTTTGACAAATTCTACCCACTTTATCCTGAAGGCCCTTGTCTGATCAGTAAGACAACTGATGAACATATGAGTTGTGGAGCAGCAGAGGTGGAGGGGTCCCATCAGGAACCAATTAATGCAAATACTTAGAATGTCAGTAGATTTATGTAAGTCAAATAGTTCAGAAAGGTCACCCTCAATCCACATAAGAACTACAGGCAGAACATTTTTCTCTAAATATCTGACAACAACAATATTAATTGAAAGCAAGAGCATTTGGATGGAAAAGGCTTTGATCTTCCTTAAATTGCTCGAGGTTCACAGTGATCACATGAGAGTTTTGCAGGCCTAGCTTCATAATTTGGTAATTACTTTTATATTGGTGCAGTAATATAGCAACACATTACCAGATGAAAACACTCATGAAACAGATAATGCTGCTTGACAATTTAAAAAATAAATAAAATCAAGATCAGAGTTAAAAATCAAATTAAATTCTATTCTAAGAGAGAAAACAACTAATTTCAAGTATCAACTGTCGAAGAGTAAATATTCCAGTTGAGCTTTTTCCTTCATACTTCTTCAAAAGAATGACAGAATGGTTTTGCTTTATACTTTTCAGAAAAACGAGTCTAACAGTAAATAGAAGCAAGCTGAAAATTCTGTGACACATGAATACAGGCATTTTTCTTTGTTTTTCTTCTGCATTAAAGTATTTGAATAGAAATATACACTTACCACTGACATGCAAATTTCTCACTGTCTATTTCTACTATTCCCGGTGGTGGAGCAACATGTGGTGCTGTCCTAGAGGCTGTGGAGAATGAGGGGAAGAAAAAAAAACTTGCTGAAAAGATTTTGGTTCTCCTGAACGAAGCACTTCAACTCCATGACTTTCACTGGTAGTTTCTCCTGTGTTTGTAAGCAAGGATGTATCCAGCTAAGGCACCACAAAGGTGCACTAAGCAGACTACAGATTTGCACCACAATTTACCAAAGGGAAGTAGGGTATGCCAAGGCCAGAGCCACCACTGAAGGGCAATGATGACATGATGTAAGCACTTAGTGAACAACAGGTTCCAGATTCACGATCATGATCCATGATCTCAGTACTTTAGAGTACTGAACATGATTTAAGAGTGGCACAATACTCCACCAGAACAGGCACAAATACACAGCAATTATTTTTCCAATTCCTAAGTGGAAGCAAATACAACGTAAATAATCTTGTTGCAATGTCACATCAGTTCCTTCTATTCACTCTTGTTCACCCCCTTAGTCACATTCTTTTCCAGTCACTTTCACTGTGGTAGCTACACCCATTGCAGAAACAGTACACTTGGACATGCAAGCCAGTGTCTGTCGTAATGGTTCTTTCTCCATTTTTTCCCCAGAACGAATAGCTATGTTCCATCTTGTGTGCACTTGTGGTATACTGCTACGTGCTTTTATTAGTAAAGACGGAATGAGGTACATATACTATTCACTCTGACCAATAATAGTTAGCTGTGCCATCAACATCCAAAGTGCCAGTATTTAATCCCAAAATAAACCTGCAAAGATTAATCATAATTCAAATTTAATTTACAATTAAGAAAACACTTTTCAAGCTTTAAACAATAGTTAAACTTTGGTTCACATCATAATAAGCTGTTCAGCAACTTCAACAGAGGCATCATTCTGTGCATCTATCTCATCTCTGCAATTCTATCAAATATATATGTTACTGCCCAATAATATTCTGTGTAAAACACAACATAAAATGGACCTCTAATTCTCTGCAAATTATGGGAACAATCTAGAATGGATACGTCTTCTTTCCACTGAACAAGTTAAAATAAGGAGTGTAAATAACTTTCAGTCAATTTTCAGATGAGCAACCGAAAAATACTAAGATTCTTTTAAAGCTTGTTTCACAACAGTTTTGGTTAACATAGCTTTATATTTGCTTTGTGAATAAGTGTCTGAAAAAGATACCGTATGTTATGCATAATGCTATACTTATTTATGTAAATTAATCAGAAACCTACAGAAGACAAAAATCATACATACCATATAGGGAATTTTGTAGAAGAGTATGTTCTCTTGCAGTGATACTAACCTGGGACACCTGTTGCATGGGCCTGTGAAGAACCATGATCCATCACTTGCGGTCTGACATCAGGTACTCCTTGCTGGCTAACACACTGATGTTCAATGAGTTTTACAGCAGTAAGTGCATCAGGTCCAAACATCTGGATGTCCATGGAAACCAGACATACTAATGTATCTAAAGTATTAAATGTAAAACCGACAATGACATTAGGACAAATGAATGCTGCTGGGACATACTGATTTGCTTTAAAATTGCCACGTGTTGACGTGTTGAAAGAAAACAAACCTCTGCATGCTTCTGTAGATTTTTTTTTTTTTTTTTTTTTTTTTTACACTTCCCTCATGGCATTAAAAAGAAAGAAACAAACAACAAAAAACTCCAAAAAACCAAAAACCTACTTCAAAAGTTTTAGCTTTCCTAGTTCTTAGCATCATCAATTTCTTGAGGACAGAGAGTAAATTTTTGTAAAACTTGCTATTCTAATATCTGTCCCTAAGCTGCACACACACATTATCAAGCCACATTTTTAACCACTGAACATGGCATTTTCTTAAGTCTTTTTTCCTACATAAGTGAGAGTAAGAGATTTAGCTTCTCCCTTACCTATGCTCTTCTCTACTTTAGCAATCTTGGAGCAGGCCACTTCTCCCATTTCTGTAAGCATGTATAGCACCTCAAGTGCTGAGATTACAAGCAGCACATCTGGTAGCGTGAGATGACATATGATCTCTTTATAGGATTCTTGATCCACATATTCACAAATTAAGACACCATTATCTTCAGCCTTACAAAGATTTGCCAAGATTTCCATGCCTGAAGAACAAATACAAAATAGTTTTAAACAGCAATAATTACAATTCTAATACAATAATAGAATAGCTAGAGATCTTACCTCTCATTTTTAAAAATCTATCCCTTGACATGAGGCATTTTGTAACAGTGTGAAACATTAGATGAGTAGTTTTGAAATCAACAGGATCCAAAAGAAGCTGATGAGAAAGAAAAGAAAAAAAAAATCTATGACTAACACTATCCATATAGTGCTAATGGCTCAAATCCTTAAATTCACATATCAAAATATAAGATTCAAAAGTGTTTAAATGACATTTGTGTTCACAAAAACAGAACCCTGTGAGCTTTTTATTGTAGCTAGCATTTTGAGCTCTGAAGTAGCAGTCTAATTTACACTTTACAGTGCTCAGAATAAGGAAAATAACTTTATTCCCAGGCAGTCAACAGTATACACAAATACATTTTAATATCCAGCAAAGAACAGAACTTGAGAAATGACAAACATTCCTTCCCAAACGCTATCACAATCGTTCATTCTGTTTCTATCTACTTCTGCTTCTCAATCAGAGCTCTCAGACATTATAATATGTAACATTCTCTCTTATTCAAGAGAGGCTAGATACATGGTAAATGAAAACGCCATCTTTTTTTCAATATTCAGCAGTGGACCAATACTTCAAGTCTCATTCTCTGATACCTACCCATTTAACTTATCTGTTAATATTTTAAAATATAAGGAATATCTGAACATATCTATCTATAAAATCTGTAGAATTTATCCGCACAATGATATAACATACTGAAATCGTGTATTTTATTACATTCAAACCTCTCTGAAAAGAAAAGGATGACTCACGTGATTCAGGCGGTATACCCAGTGGCATATGACTAGCTTACTGGTGCTCACTACACATGGCATAAACCCTCTACCACCCTCTTTCTCAAATGTACTATTTTGAAATTATGACTAAAGGTTATAATTGTAAAGTGAAGAAGCTAGTGTACAGTCTGCAGAATTTAACTAAATTCCTTTCTTCTCTCTGGGAAACTAAACTGAAAATTATGCACTATGAATATCCTGAATCTCCCTATACAATCAGTCTTCTCCATGTGATTCTATTTAAACAAACTGACACATACAGTCTGTATTTTTGTTTTGGCCCTGAATACTTGTTTTCAAATTGCTATTTACAAACTCAGAGAATAATTTATTTCCTGCTTCATCCAATCATCAAGGAAAAAAGTAATTAATTTAACAAACACTAAAGTAATGCTTTTATCAAATTATATTTTAATTGTTCTGTTTTGAAGCACATTACCTCTGCTGCAATATTTCCCAGCGTGTCAAGCCCCAACTGCCGTAGAGAAATAAAATGACTATGAGCAGAGAGTAGCAGGAACCGAAGACAAGTACGATTAGCTGCCAAAAGTTTAACATTTCCCTCTTCAAAAGAAAGATTACGTAAAATCACTGCGATTTGAAGTACCCGCTGCCCTTCAATATCATTAATGCCCAATTTGCGAGGTGGATGAAATAAGGATTCCCAAATCCATTCTTCCGATGGAATATCTACAAAGTAAATAAATAAATTTTAGTCCTTCCTTTGCTATATTTACCGACATGCATGTATTAAGATTAGTCAAGATTACTCACCTTGAGATTTGCTTCTGTCAGAAATTAGATCACGAACTTCAATATCCTCAACAATATCCTTCCAAAACTGAAGAAAGAATTAAAAATACATTTAATTTCTAGAGGATGATATTTCTTTAAATATTAATTATTTTTATTTCTATTTCTTTAAAATATTGAAAAAACATGAAAAGGATTGTTCTTTAAAAATTTCCTAGTACCTTGATTCATCTAATCATAACAATATTTTTTACTCATGGGATGATATGCAAGATGTTCAGTACTTTACATTAAGAAACTCTTCCTCTCAAGCACCAGACGTACACCTTCATGATCAACCAACACTACCACAGAAGTGCTTTGCTGAAGCACATACTGAAACTATATGGACAGTTTACCACAAACCATTAGAAATACAGCAATTATAAGTGCAAAAAAAGTACAGTTCATCCTCCTTCACCTCCTACAAACAATGAACTCCTAATTTTTAAGCAGATGATGGTGATTCCTCTCAGTTTCAGCAGATTTTAGCTCCTGCTAGAAGTACAACAGTCAGATTTCTATCTGGAGAGACTTTTTGAGGCTTCTGCTATGTTTCTGACATGATCATAAATCAATGAAAAGAGAGAAGCAATAACCACCATCACCAAAAACCTTTGTAAATATAATCAAAACAGAATGCTTCAGCAAACTGGAATTCAAATTACTTTACAAATATATGGTTTGATCTGTAAATGGTTGTTATGTTGCTAGTCCTGTCGAAATTCAATAATTAATCAAGGGATTAAGTTTTGCAAGCTCAAAAAAATACACATTATGATGTATATTAATATAAAAATATATAATGATATATACATCCTAATGTGTGTATTATAATAAAAAATATAAACACTCCTTTGTCTAATAAAAATTTATACATTTCTTTGACTCACTAATGAAATACAGTTCCTCTTTTGGCTATGATCACAGAATAAAACCACAAATAAATCTGGATAAAAAGGGAAGGATGGGAAGTACACCCAGCTGAACAGCAGGAGAAATTTTGCTATGCAAATGTAATTACTAAATTACAGCATTCATACCAAGCTTGACACTATTATTTTCTCGCAAAATAGACTACTACAGATTCTCTAAATTGGAAGGAAAAGAATTTTATTTTCCACTGCAATGCTGCTAAATGACATCCAAGTGCTGTTTAGTAAAGAGGATTACTTGCACAGAAAGGATTATTACCTCATTTTAGCAAAGACAAGACCAGACAGATAAAAGTCTAACTTCTTACTATTTGTGACAAACAAATTTTTCTAATTAATTCTGAGGCTATCATCAAGAGCCAGAGAAGACCAAGGCATGCAAGTAAAATCTGCAGAATGTACTCAATCTAGAGCTGCCTTTACTTTTAGAGAAGGAGACTATTTAAGGAAGATGCTTCATTCATTAATTTAAAAAAGCATACAGAAGTATATTGTCTAGAAATTTACTTGTCAATACACACTTCCTTTACGCTTTACGATGTTTCCTTTTGGAAAAGCAATGAAGACAGTAAGCCTTCACATTTCACTGTTACTTAAAAGAAAAACCTCAGAAGCTTTTAAACATTAGTTGTTTAATCAGTTAAGGATTTTTTTAAAAGTGAACATTGAACAGAGATATTTAAAGTCTTCAACTTCAACCTGCATCTCTTCGGAAGAGGCCAAAGTCAACCACAATACAATGTTAAAACTGCTGTCACACGTTAAACGTTAAAACACCATCATCCCATTTTGCTAGCTGAATCCTCCAATAATCCACTTTCGCCTCTTAAGTGTATAGTCCAAAATGAAACATTTAAAAACCTCTGGCAATATAAAGTCATAAAGGAGCAAATTTTTCTATCTGGAAGGCAAATCATCCTGGACATGTTCTCAAAGGGATGGAAAATGAGGATTTAAGTTTTTTGCAGATGAAGACACTACAGACACTGCTAAAGATAAAGCCTCAAAGCCCTATGGCCAAAGATGAGGAAAGGAATACATTGTTGGAAAACTGTACATCTCACCTAAAACTTGCAGAATGAACAGACCCACGCTAGTTGCTTGAACAACTGAGAAAGTCTCCCCTTCCTAAAGAAGCAGTCTGTCAAACAATGCTAGTTGTCAGCTCAGATAAGATTACCTTTTTCAGAAAAGAACAGAACATGACTCCTTTCTGTAAGTTAAAATGAGAGATACACCAAGGCACCAAATAAAGTTTACTTACACATAACTGTTATTCTTCAAATTGTTTCATTATACAATCATGCTGTGAACACAAGATGCTAACCACTCAAACTAGAGAATTTTTGCCTCAGGATTACCTAGAGCATATGCACAAACCCTGCTACCTACGTGAAGCACACCAGAATAATGTGCATCCCCCACAGCGTCAGTTCCTCTGAGTCCTGGAGATCTGGAAAGGCTCTTAGAGCTCTAAGGAAGAGAATCTGGAGGATAGGACATGAATATGCAGACAATTCAACTTCAAAAAGAACAATTAAAAAAGATACATTTTTTTCTCTCTTGAGTGTTTATTTCTACATACAGAAGCACTGTGGGTGAAATGCTCACCAAGAACACTGCTTTACCTGCAGAAGTATCCCAGAGCCTTTTGCTTGCTAAAAAATGTAGGTTTGCATTCCCAAAGCCGGCATCTGTCATAGGTGTTTCAGCAATCGTGAAATGCCTACTGCAGTAGCAAACCAGGCTTCCTATGAGCACTTTGCAGATTTTAGGATTTCAAACATTCTGCAAAAGCTCCAGTGATACCACCAAACAACTCAGAAATATCATCCGAAAGATAATATCACCAAAAAACTCAGAAATATTATCCTACATCCTCCATTCAACAAGCCAGTAACTTAAACAGCTTACCAGTAAGTAATGCATTCAGAAATCCAAGCAGCTAAGACACAAACTATTATATGTGGCATTTAATGTATCTATTTTAGGGGTGGGCTGCTAACTATAGAGGGGTCAGGATTTCCCAGGACTTCAGCTGTTTGCAAGCATGTTGCAACAACGAATGTACAGCTGGAAGTCTGATAGGCATTTATCACTATGCTGAGCTCCAAAACACCTGAAACCTTTACCATAGATAGCTGAGGTGAGCTCCTAGCCACGGAAAGAGGCATCTGTCTCTAATTATTTAGAAGGTAGAGCAACTTTCCATTTGATTCCAACAAACTATCTTCTAGGAGGCACCATTACATAGGCGAGTCAACTACCTCCCCTCAGAAAAGCTACTGTTCTGTTCAAGGAATGACAACCAGCTTGATACAGTACTCTTGTGCACTGCATGTACAGTCATGTAAGGAATTAAGAAAGTCCAGTCATCCTGGCCTATGACAATCAAAGTCTCAATCAAATTGTCAGGCATAAAATCAAGTTGCCCAAATATTTAAAAAAAACGTGTTTTTTTCAAGAGATGCTATGACAAACAGATTTCATCTGACCCCCATATAAACAGTACTGCAGAGTCAACAGTGAACACGAATTCTGCATCTTTCACTCAGACAGAGGACTCCAAGAAACCTAAAGCAGATTCCAGGACACTTAAAGACCTTTTCAGAAAGAAAGAGCAAAAGAAAAAAGTCCTTGATAAGACTTTCAAGAAGTAAATTGTACTTTCCCTTCCTTAACTGGAATGATGAAGCTCGTTAATTACAAAACCCCTTACAACATAATAGGGAAAAAACACCAATAAAAAAAGAATAGCACGCTGTTCTGAAAGTTATCCTCTGTGATTCTGGTGAAATACAGATGGTTCCATGTCTCAGACAAATCTTCACACTGGAATCACGTGCCCTGCCAGTAAATGATCAAAAAAACCACCCAGTTCTTCTTCCAAAGCACTAGGATTACCTACAATAATCACCATCTTGTACTCCTGAATAAAGGTGTTCAGACGTCCTGAGTTCAGAATGAGACTGCAGGCTCTATTTCTTTTCTTAACAAGGAAAGAGTTGCCCTGAAATCACCTTCTTTCTTGCATTTAAACAGACTGGTTTGATTGCTCTCAGTGCACTCAACATTTGTTTCCTGCCTAAGCAGGAAAGATCCCAAAAAAGGATGGGGGTGGGCAGAGAATGACGAGGTGGAAAATAGAATTAAATAACCTACATACAATGTTCGCAACCTATCTGACAGAAGAGAACAAGGCGAAACATGACAAAATTTTTGTTTGCCCAAAGGAAAGCCAAAAGTGGAAAAAAATGAGTTAAGTCAAGCTTTCTGGGCATTTCTTTGAAAAACGTACCTATATCACAGAGGCAAGAAAAAAAATCAATTTAGAATCACAAGCAGTTATTTATTCCCCATTATAAACTATGGATAGCTGTAATCCGATACTTCATATCAACAGAAATGAACAAGAAAGGATGAAAAAGTGAAGCTCTTTATCAACAGTTATTCCTATATATATATTTTTATATATATACCTATATACATATTTTAGACCATTGATAACACGCGGGTAATAAGAATATAAAGCTAAAACTTGGAAGCAAACAAACAATGCTTGACTACGTGACATCCACATGCTAAGAGATAAAGGACAAAGGTAAAGAACTTGATTCACGTGCACAATCTGATTACTGTCAGTAGCCAAGTTCCTTTGGAAAAAGATGCACAGGATTATACAGAATTCACTGGAAATCAGATTAACCAAATTACTGTCCATAAAAACAATGGACATTTGAGTCCACAAATCATGTAATGTAGCAATGATCATAACTACTTATTGTCCAAGAAAAAGATGAGAGCAACTGCAGTCAAGTCAGCTTGACAGATCCCTGTCAGACACAAGAAAGGTGACATTTTAAAAGTATTTCAGGCATTTAAATGCATAAGGATCTCTCTCTACACAATATCTGAGAAAGATTCAAAGGATAAATGTACAGTAAAGAAAATTGTTATTAAACTTACACAAAGAAGAAAGAGTTAGACAACAAAATAAGAACTTCACAAAAAAAAAAAAAAAAAAGGAAACCAGAAGAGTAAGCCATTATGCAAAGTAATAAAGCAAGCACAAAAAACAAAAACTGCATACGCATGAATTTTGGAACCCTACAGGTAGGAGAGGCCCCAAGAAGTCCATGAACATGAAATCCAAATGCTTAAATTGAAGTAAACAGAAATGGTGCCTTGCCTGAAGAAATTTAATGCAATTATTCATATATTACATCGGATAATGGGCAGCTGCTGGAGACGTGAAAGAAATACGTGGAAAAACAGCTAAATCTATCTGATTATAAGCATGCTACATAAACATGTCACTCTTGAAAGACAAACTATACTCACCAGTGAACATTGCTAACATGAGGAAATTCAAACAAAAATGAAACAGTTAAAAATGGGAGAGCTTCTGGAGTATGAGAAAACATCTGAGCAGGATGTCACCAGAGCTTGGGGATGGGGATGACAAAACAAAACAAGAAGAGATACAAGATGACCGGCTAAATGCCAGTTGTTCCCATTCTTAAGTAAGGACATGCAGTCATTCCAACTAACTAGAGATTTAAGCTTATTGACAGCACCAGGAAAGATCAAGAGGGGAGAAAGCAACAGATTAACACAGCTGTAAGGGATAACAGCAGGTTCAACTAAAATTATATTCAAATTCTGACAATTAATGGAACAGATTCACTGGCTGGTAAAGACATTTGATTCAGTTTAGAGGGAATCACTGCAGAAAAGTGAGAAAATATATAGCACTGGAGACAAGCTAACTGAAATTACAAATTTTCCATTTTTTTTTTACAATGCAGTAAGGATTGGGGGGAGGGAAAGAAAAGATAATTGATTCCTTAAAACTTTAGTATAAAGAAACACGTTGTTTTCCATCTTCACCTTCAACTGGAACAGCAGTGATGTTGGAGGACACAACTAAATAGGCAAGCTCCTTTGCTCATGAATATGACATTACTGAACTAGTAGACTGTTCTGAAAAAATCATGATACCGCATACGTAAAGTAGAATGATTTTAAGTCAAAATTAGAAAACAGCAGAATATAAAAATCGAAGTATTGGTGCTGAAACAATTGACAAATTTTTTATGATAAATTAATATAGAACTCAAGAGCTGACTGAATACCAAACAACCAACAGTTATTGTCTAGATACTTAAGAGTGGGACAAATACTAACGGTGATGCTGTACTACTCCTAGTGTGCAAAGATACACTAGAATGAAGAGAAAAAATAATGAAGAAAAACATATGGCCATTTTTCTTTGTTGAAAACTAATTTAAAAATACTAATATGATTAAGAGACTAAAAATTAAATCAAACTTATTTTAAGCAAACATTAAAAACTTCCACAAAATATTTTAGTATAAATACGCAATTCTAAAATTACCCCCAATGTCTGTATAAAGACATTGAAATACAGAAACTAAATGCCTCTGTAAAATCAAAAGTTCCAAGTTTATGTTCTTATATTTTAACAAGCAGGAGGAGGAGCTTGGAAAAAAGTTAATAAGAGTAGCTATGTAGATGAAATGTCAAATACTCTGAACATATCCCATAGACAATTTATATTTATTTCACTGCATTTGAAAAGCTATTTTCAGGTAACAAAGACTAGGAGTTTGATTTTTTTTTTTTTTTCCCTTCTTCTTCATAAAACTGACATACCAACACTTAAACTGACATTTAGTTGTCAAGAACCCAAGTTTATGATCTCTCTATGAATCCTGACTTTGACCCTGAGATTCATTTTCAGAACAGCTTCAAGATTTATAGTATATCTCAGCCACCCTCACCCCCCCCCAATCCCAAAACTCCAACACACGAACAATCCACTACGGTCTGAGGGTAACATTTACAAACTCAACAGAATTTCTATCAATTCAATTCCTATTAGTTTAGAATTCACGTGTTTAAGAAATTGCTTTCCCCTACTTTCTATGAATCTCTACCATTCGTGTATTCATGCCATCACTATACTTTAATTCATATTTCTGCATTTCTCCTCTCCCACTTAAAAACTCTCTTCCATTTTCATCTTTACAGAAATTTCTAATCTGCTGCCGTTATAGTAGAGAAACAAACTGGAACAATAACCTTACAAAATCAAGACAGAAACAATTGGCAGCAAAATAATAAAAAAACCACAAACAAATAAAGAAGAATTTTTAAAAAGATAATGTGAACAGTGAAAGGAGGGACACACATTCAATAGCCATTCTATTAATCTTAAAGCTGTAAAAGCAAATTTAAAAAACCAGATACACAATCTCTACTCTGCCAACCAAATATCTCTCTCCTATGTCATGAAGCTCCCATAATGCTTCCCCCGATTTCTGTTTTGACACAGCCACAGCTGCAGTACAAAATAAATTACTTCCAGTAGAAGGGTTAAACAAATGCTTGAAGTAAGATGTTCTGAAAAATCTGGGTTCTTGCATCAGAGGTATTTTTAGATCTGGTGTTAGTTTCTGACATGCTTTCAGCAGTATTTCACTACAGAGTGGTACTATACATGTTGTAATGTTCAAAAATAGATCTTGGAGAGCATCCAAGTTTCTTATTAGTAAACCTTATTGCAGTTACAGTGGTTCTACTTAACACTTCGTTAAAAACATTTATCAGAACCATCTGTCCTTATCTATCGCAATTACTTAAGTTTACATAATTAATGAACATATAATAAATTAGAATTCTGTGTAATTTTAAATGTTTACAGATCTAGACCTGGCGCTTGTTGCTGCTCTAGATCAGCAACAGTCTGTGACAGTTTAGGGCGAAGTCAACACAGAAATGCTAAGTGATTTTAAAAAAAACCAACCAAAACACAACCTACAGTACTTCTAGACATATTTTTCAATGGAAAAAGAAAACAAAGATTATGAAGCATTTTTTTTTTTTTTACACTTACCTTCAGCACATTTGAACCATGTTTTCAAGTTCATATACTAACAAATATAAGAGCTTACCTTTCTTGTTCTTAACTTTACCTAGGAAATTTTGGTTAGGGGATCTATTCACTGATATTTCAGCAATACTTATCATTTAATTAACACTACTACGGTCCAACTTGTCCCAAAATTGAGTTACATAAAAATAAAACAAAAGACAAATGGAAAAAGCTCCTAACAAATATTTCCCTATAATACTAGTAAGACATTTCAGTATATGAGATGATTAAAAATTGAGCAGAAACCTGGCTATGAGTTCACAAGGAACTCAGCAGCTTCTCTCTTCACATTTTTACTTAATAAAAAGCATAAGTTATCAAAACATATTTTGACCTATCTTTCTTCTATTTTAACAACATAAATCATCACCTGAAATTCAATTTAAGGAAACTGCATATCATAGTGAATATATTATATTTCATGCTCTTATTCACCTCAAAATGCTCACTAGAATAAAGAGGAAGCATTTATACAAAGAAACTTCAGTACATTTTTACCTCATTACTTGTACAGTAGATCATGCCCTCTAGTGGAAAGATAAAAAAGCCTTGTGGCAAAAACAGTTTAACTGAAACAAACTCGCAACATTGCTAACTTACTTAAATTTGTCCCATGCTGCTTATGTTATGGACTTAATTTTCATAATCCAGAATGTTTCTTTACTGATCATGGCAGTTTAAAAAAAACACAAACAAAAAAAAACCGCACTGTTTTCTCTTGCTAAATATGTTGGCCATTTTTATCACTTTTCTCTTGCTAAATATGTTGGCCAGTTTTAGCATTTTTTTCTCTTGCTAAATATGTTGGCCAGTTTTCCTTTTCTCCACACATACTAGCTTTCTTACAAAAAGAAACATATAACCCCTTTATTCATTTGCCTACACCTATTTTTTCTTAATACATTTCTTCCTACTTATCCAAACATTTTGTGACAACTGTGATTTAGTGTCCTATTATATTTAAACCAAAGGAATAAAGTTAAGAGTAATTCAAAAGACATATGCTAGTGTATCTTATAATTTTCTGTCTTTTTAAAGGATTTGATACGTACCATATACAGTTCAAAATTATTTTAATAATTTTTAAATTACCTTAACAAAATCTCTATCAGTTTTCTCCTTCCATTCTTCTCCAAATACAGCAGAAAATGATCCTAAAGCTTTAAGCATAAAAAGCAGAATTTAGTAAAATAAAAAAAGAACATCTTTGACTTTTTACTAATCCATAAACTAAATATTCAACAACACTACAGACTCTTCCAGTGTTTCCTTTTCATTAAAAAAGTCCCGTATTAAATTGCATAAAGCAACTGAAATTTCTATAGTCATTTAATTAACTGCTACTGCAGTTTTACAGTTTAAATTGAGAATAAGTAGTCCATAAAGAATGGACTAGTTTGTGAACCCTTTAAAAAAAACACATAGGAAACTTTTCCATAGCCCCTTCCCAGGAGTCAAGATGACTGCTCAATTTTCAACCTTACATGAACAACTGTTTTCCATGTGCACAGTATAAGCTGTAAACACTACTTTAGTAATTAAACAAATTCCCACTAATGTTTTCTAAAAAACATAATACTAGCACTGAGATTTGGACAGCACTCAATTGAAAGTCAATATTTAACCAGGAAGCCTAATGGATGTTCTTGGGTGTTTGGTGGAGCTACTACCACAAACTTTCTAATCATCACTCCCTGAAAGCAGCAAAGACTCGACTCAGTCAATCTGACTCAAAGACTCAGTCAATCCAAAAATAAACTCTGTCTTGCAAAAGTTCTGTAATGAACTAATGACACATTTAAGTCGCACTTCAATATGGTTCATATTGTTTTGTTGTTTCGAACAAAATGCTACAAATACCAATTCGAAGACCACATCAGCTTTCAACTCAGAGAATCTAAACCAAAGCTTATGCAGCACTCCAAATTGAAGATACTATATACCCCCAAGCCCCTGGGGCTGCCCTATCACGTGCAATTTAATTGTCATCTCAAACTTTAGGGGGTGGGGGGAAGCTGAAGACATATTTTTCTTGTTATCTAGAAGCAATGCATTATAAATACTAACAATGATAAAACTTAATTATAGACAAGCCAAATCTAAAACCCACAGTAAATAAAGTTAATCAGCTATCATTTATTTACACCTGAAATTATCATGACAGTATTTTCATACTACCTGAATTTGCTAATTACAGCTTTCATTTAATCACCAAACTTGACAGATTTGCCAAACTTGACAGATTTACCTTCATTATTTATAATATAAAAGCATGTAAGAACTTCAAATCAAAGCTTCATGCTTCAAAAGTAAGTAAACACTTTCTTTCCCAATTTGTCCCAATTAGTCCTCCTAATGCTGCTAGGACACTCCCTGGATTTATCCAGAAGATGTAATCAGGTAAGATTAAAATGAAGTTTCCCCAGGGAATGAAAAGAGCAAGCCCATTACATGCTCGTCATTCCTCTTGGCTTTACCTCAAATACTTTTCAATATAAGAAATACTAATACAGACCAGCTATGGAACAAGCCTGTGCTCGGAGTCCAAGTTAAGAACTCGAGAAAACAGTCTACTTTTGCAACATCAAAAAAAATCATGAAATAGCAATACAAAACTTGATTAAATTATTTATAAATTCCTAAGTTCATAGAAGTTCCATCAAAAGAACAGGGGAGTGATGGCAAACTCAAAAAATCTAGAAAGCAAGCATCCTGGAATCACTAAAATGCAGGACTAAGTTTTACTTTAGCTTCCTTTCAAATATTTTTCTTTGAAAGTTCTTGTGACTGGGCTAGATGCAGACACTAAATGACCTAGATCTAACCATATCTGAAGGGCATGGGTACAAATCAAAAACGTGAGAGAGAAGCTGGAGAACGCTAAAACAATACGGGGGGGAGGAGCGGGAAGCTACAAATCATTATGTAAAAATGCTAATGATTAAAAAAAAACGAAAAACAAAAAACAAAGAGTATAACACTGATTCTTCCCCAAAATTTTAAAACAGAATCTCTGACATACCATACTATGTTTGTGCTTACACATGCAAAGCAGATTTATACTCAAACAGATATGATCATCTGTACTAGCAGACTTAAATATACTTAGCTGAAAAAGCTCATTTAAGCAATTTCTTTTGGTGGTAATTTCTGAAATTCAGTATAAAAAGAAAATCAGTAAATACTTCCTCCTCGCCACCACAAGACAGGAGCTATGCCGTTATGATTTTAGGATGGTTTGGGTTAACTTTTTTCTTCCCCCCTCTCCTTGACAGAAAGACAAACAAGCAATTAAAGGAACAACTTGGCATGGAGGTCACACGGAAGAAGTCAAACAGAAAAATTTATTTCACATACTGAAGTATTTTGATGGAATAGACTCTCTTTAAAATTTATGTGCTAACACATTAAGTAATTCTGAAACTCAGATTAAGATTTTTATTCCTTGAGTTCTGTATTCTGAATTTCACTACAGTTGAACATGTAGCGAATTATCAGCATAAAAATCTTAGTGGGTCATTGTTTTCAGACTGCCCTTTTTTAATTTTTAAATTTGTGACTGCTACTAGAAAAGAATTATGAAAAGTCAGCATGGTCCTACAAATTCAGAAGAAAGCAATAATAGTAATACACTACAAGCAGATGGAAATCCAATGTTGTAAATTTGAGCATCTGAACAATTAAACTCTATCACTGAAAAACTAGTTCTTACATTTCACTAAACCGTTAAATAACACTGTTTTAAATTACCTAACTTAAAAGGTATTTGTAATGTCTGATAAAAACGGTAATTGTGGACAAGGTAAAAAGAAAAACTAGAGGTAAGTATATTACAGTGCAATAAATTATAAACATTTTGATTATCAATGGTTGTGAAAGGTGCTACAACAGGTATCGACTCTTTCTGTTGCAAAAATGTTATATACTTACTGTCATCAAACACCCCAGCATTTGCAAGCAGTAAAGTGATGATTTTAGGGTCCTTTTCAAGCTGCATAACATGCTTGCTTTCATTTGAAAGAAGAGTACATACATTAATTGCAAAGTCCACTTCATTTGGGAGTCCAGATAACAGTGAAAGCACCAATTTATTATAGTCATTTGGTGAGTTAAAGTCCATAGACAGCCCATAGCTTTGACGAAGGTAATCTAAATAAGAAAAAAAAATTAAAACGTTTTCACAGCTAAACTAATATTCAGATGATACATTAAGCAATATTATGATGAATAAGTATTTTTTTAAGTTTATTAATAAAGATATTGTGGGTTTTAACAAGTTTTTACAGTATTCAATTTATTTTTTCTATTTGTCTTCGGCCACAATGCTGAACACATTCTACTTAGCTGTGTACCTTTCTAGTTAATATTAATTTCTTCATCATCTTCAGAATGCAATACTGCAGTGTGTTCTCCCAAAGAAAAGCTTTGAAAATGCAAACTTTAATTAAAGCAGAACAGAATTGTAATACAATTTGGAGTCACTTTCTCCACAACAAATTACACATCCGTCCCACAGAGTCCACCAGCTTCTGATTTCTTTATTGGTTCAAGATTGATACTTTGGTATCTAAATTACAATGGTGGTGATCCTGGCTCCTTACGCATGTGCTTTATTCCTTGGCTTTTAAAGATTAATTAATCATATGCACACTTCAGGTATTTGGCTCTGTAGAGAAATCATTGATGTGACAGAAACACAACCTGCGAATGTTCAAGGTACATTGTTTCAAGACAAGTAACTATTTAGCCCTGCTAATTAGAAAGAGAAACATTTGTAAAGAAGAGGAATGGCTTTGGATTTTCATGTTTATTTTGTTTTGGTTCCCAGTGGAAAGGTTATTGAGTGTATTAAATTAATAATTTGAGTGACCCACAGATTTGATGGTTTTAATAATGTTGTAAATTTAGCTACACACTATTTCTGTAGCCTGTCCATATATATAGATAGATAGATATATGGAAAAAAATAGCACTTTTCCTCAAAAATTTACCTGACACACTGTGTTGCTGGTAGTTATAGGAAGTTGGAATTGCACCAATAGGAAGTTGTGGCTTTGGATTGCCTGGTTGTACCTCATCATCCTCCTCCCCAAAATGATGGACTTTTTCATACTTTTCTAGATAACTGGAATAAAAAAAGCAAAGATTTTGAATATATATAGTACAACTAAACCCTTCATCCCCCAAGAGCTGAACTGCCAAAGGAAACAAACTGTACAAACATGGGGATTTACTGGAAACAGTAGTCAAAGTGGTATAAAACACAAAACGTGAGTCAGACTGACAATAGGCAATACAGAAAATGCAGATATGTGGAATTATGGATTCAGATATTAAATTTCTTCACATTTCTCAACAACAATCCCTAGCTAAATTGCAACCCATTGAGCCCTCTTATGACTAAGCCCGTTTTTCCCAAATCAGCTTTTTCTTTTGCTACCCAAGATAACTCTGCAGGTGGAAGCATCATAAAAATTACTGTGCAGGTTACCAATACATATACTGAGGTCAAGTCCAGAAAAACACTTACTTCTTTTCATCTGACTTAAAGAGAAACAATATACCAAGTCCTACCTATTACACAAGAGTAAGAGAATTCAGGGATACTGAGGGCAACAATTCAGGATGAGAAGTTATGAGCCATGGCTGCAACTAATGACTGTTGGAAATCCCTTCAAACCCCTTAAGAAAAAAAATGCTGATATATTGTTCACAGAATGGACTGCAAGCACAGAATTTAAATATAACAAAAGTAAACAGTCAATCAGCTTGGTAAATTAATTATCTCAATTAACAGTTTATTTAGCATTAAATCTGTAAATTTCAGAATTTTTTACACTCCAATATATAAAGTCAACTTAAAAGGCCCACTGTAGTCTTAACTTCACACTGATACGTAGTTGCAAACTTTATGAAATTATTCCAAGATCACAAAGATGCCTAAATTTACAAACTTTCATTGTGCTGAAAACCGACATATCAAGTCAGTTAAATCATAATAAAAATATTACATAATCAGGAAGTAATTTTAAACATTTCTCTTCCTCTTTGTATATGCTAAAAATATTTAACATATTAGGAAAAAAACAAGCTTTTGGTATCATTTTATCAGTAGACACTGAAGTAATTAACCCATGGTGAATCAGAAAGATTTAAAGAAAACAGTATTCCCATTGACCTCTGGGGAATATTTCAGATGCATTAAATTAGTAATTATTTCATGAAGTGAGATATCAGTGACATAACCATAACTTTAAAATATTAGCAAATATATTTTTTATTAAGAAATTGGTACATTCCAGAAGGAAGGAGAAAATTTCAGAGTTACTAAGCCATACCATGGTGCCTATGATTTATGCAACATGCAACGATGATTCTAGGTCTGACTAATGTTCAGGGTATCTAAAGTACTATGTAAGTTCTTGTTACGTGAACCACTGCTATAGCATCATCCTTATTACGTAGACTCTTGAGTGAGTTAAGGAGTCAACAAAAATCTTCCCTGCACTATCATTTGCTTTTAGGGATTAAAAATTACATTTATATATGGTTGGTTTTTTAATCTTTAAACTAAAAATCCCCATTTATACTAATTAGGTCCCAATTTAAAATCTGCAAAAAAGTAAAATCCTATAAAATTGTTTATAACTTCTAAAAACTCATAACTCAACACTCTCCTACCCACAGGTTTTTAGATCTAAATCTTAATTCTTCTCTTCCACTATGTTTTCCTTATCCTTTTATCCTACTTCTTTCCTTTCCCTTACATCTTATATCCAAAGATTAAAACCAAATACAATCCGTAGCTTCTTTAAGGCAAAAGGTGATTTTCAGCATATGAGCATCAAAGACACTACTCCAAGGGGGGCGGGGGAGGCGGCGAGGAAATTCTCTTTTAAAGAACTGATATTTTGTTGCATTAAGATGGTCATTCAGAGAGCCTGACCTAAGTAATTACATAACTGCTTTACTATTTTATTTCCTTGTTGCACTTTACCAGAGGTAGTACCATAGCTTTATTCTGCTTTATTATCTGCTGTTATTCAAGCTTTATTTAAAAAAAAAAAAAAAAGAATTAATTTCCTTCCACTGTCAATGAATTGTTAAGCACCCTATCAATGAACACTACACCACTGAACACTGAATATGGCAATCACACACACAAAAAGATTAGATGTGACAATGTCCATTTTCCATATTATCATTTACTTGATAACTTCTTAAACATTTCAGGATAACTTTAGAAAACCCAACAATTAACACAAGTAGGGTGTTTATATATATATAATATATATGTGTATGTATAACACATACACTGTATCATAAGCATGATAAAAATCATGCTCAAGCTCTGCATAGAAGATTAATATTAAATATAGTATGAGATTAAGCAATTTAAAAAGTAGTGAAGAGAGAAATACACACACTGTGGAATATAACTGGTAAGATTTTTAAAAAGCATGAAGCTATAGTGCATTCAAGTGTACAGCCAGAAATTTAATGCCTGGTGAATAATGCACCATGAAATCTTATGTGTCTCACGACTCCATGCATATTCTCTATTAGTTTCTCAAAATAACTGTGTTGATACCCTGACACAGCTACAAAAACTAGGTTTACTAGAATAAAACATTCATCTCCGATTGTGAAAGCTAGAAATCCATGATTTTAAAATCATCTAGAAAGTATTTTATTCTTCCAGTGACAGAAGCATTTATTTAAGGCTCATTGTTTTGAACTATTTACACCTACGTACTGACCAGCATTTCTTCCCTATTCTGACCACTCTGAACCCAGAAAATCTTATAGTGACTATGAACTAAGAAAATACCAGTGGCTTATGTATTCTGACAGGCTAAATTCCCACCTGTACATGTTAGTGATCGGTATTTTAAGATAAACCTAACAGTGGCTTCTAAAATCCTGAGAAAGAACACTGTTGTGCAGGATCCTGAACTACGTGCAAGTCTAAAAGTACGTAGGACCACATCAGTGTACCCTGACGACGTTTGCTGATGATACCAAACTGTCTGAGTGGGGAAGCAGACACTTCGGAAGGGAGAGCCACTCTGCAGGAAGACCTGGATAGGCTGGAAGAGCGGGCTAACAAGAACCTTAGGAAGTTCAACAAAGACAAGTGTAAGGTCCTGCACCTGGGAAAATATAATCCAGGAGCGCAGCACAGGCTGGGATCTACCTGGCTGGGGACCAGCTCTGTGGAAAGGACCTGGGGGTCCTGGTGGACAAGTTCAACATGAGTGAACTCAATATCAGTGTGCTACTGCGGCAAAGAAAGCCAACAGGATGCTGGGTTGCATCAACAAGGGCATCACCAGCAGAGATAAAGAAGTCATTATCCCACTCTACTCAGCGCTTGTCAGGCTACACCTGGAATACTGTGTTCAGTTTTGCTCCCCGCTCTACAAAAAAGATGTGTACAGGCTGAAGAGGGTCCAGAGAAGGGCCACAAGGATGATCAAAGGCCTGGGAAGCCTGCCATATGAGGAAAGACTGAGAGAACTGGGTTTGTTCAGCCTTCAGAAAAGAAGGCTTTCCGGGACAACCAGGGGATCAGGCCCA
>NW_009195438.1:0-799 GCF_000690835.1 Fulmarus glacialis | reverse complement strand
GATGGGAGCAAATGGCCCGATTTTGTCTCACGGGTCATTTTCAGGAATTCTCGATGCAGGATTTTGCAGGAGCAGAAATGCTGACAAAATAGATTTTGGATATTTCTGCTTACTCTGAATCTGTGAGACGGAAACACAGTCCCATCGTATCGTGCTTTTTTTGTGCTTGCTCTGTATCTGGCTGCAGCAAAAGTTTAAATCTCCTTGTGGCATCTGCTTAACGCTGACAAGAGACACGTCAGCATCAGCGTTATTCCCGACATGTCCATTCCACGCTGAGGTGCCTGAAAACTAGTGGTATTTGGGTTTCTCCATGGGTTTTTAGCCTTTGAAAATCCTGCACTTTTCTGCTCCCAAATGCCGAAAAGACAAGGGTGGTTATTACTTAACAAAACCCTATCCCAACATTTTATTCAGCCTAAACTTGAGGTTTAAAATGCCCCAGAGAGTCCTTTTTAATGCCCATGTTTGTCTCTTCTGATGCAGATGCTTAGTTATCGGACTTCTGTCTTTCCCCTTCTTGCAATGATGGCAACTAACTCCTCTCCTTTGCATTTTGTAGCTGCTCTTCTACTACAACCCCTTTTTTAAGAGAGATTACCCCAACCTCCTCGGGACGTGCACACAAAGTGCTGGTGAAAGGAGAGACCCGACTGCATCCCCGCTGGGCGCCGAGCTGAAGGAAGACCACCCGAGAAGAAGACGACCTGATGCTCAGCCGGCGGTGGGAGCTGCGGAGGAGGAGAACGACACCCAGACGTCTGCAGCCACCGGCTCCACAGCGACCGAGCCACGGGCT